>NC_069003.1:36853418-36856097 GCF_001194135.2 Octopus bimaculoides
TATATATATATATATATATATATATATATATATATATATATATATATATATATATATGTACATGTATATATACATATGAATATATATGTATATGTATATATATATATGTGTGTATGTGTGCGTGTGTATATAATGTAGGCAGAGGCATGTCAGCTGTGTGGTTAAGGAATTTGCTTCCGTCTCCTTCTGGTTTTGGTTCCAGTCCCATTCCGTGGAACCTTTGGCTAATGTCATCTTTGATAGCCATTGACCATTGCAGCCTTGTGATTGAGTCTGAGTGAACGAGGGAAAAACAGAAACCTTTCTCAAGCAATATTCACAAGCTTTTTGTTTAAAGCTCTATGTGGCTGCTTCCAGATTTGTTATTCCCAAAAGGAATTGTAATCATGTGTGCGCACGTGTGTGTGTGTATGTGTGCGTGTGTGTGTATGTGCGTGTGTGTGTGTGCGTATACACACACACACACATATATTTGTAGTGTAATATTTAGATTCATAGAATCATGTGGCTATCGTAGAAAGCTACCCTCATACCTCCTGACATTTTATGGTTTATATATCCATATATATATATATATATATATATATATATATATATATATATATGTATGTATGTGTATATATATATATATATATATATACACACACACATACACACACACACACGCACACACACATATATAGGTATTTAGATGAAATAAGCAAATATATATATAATATATATTTATATACATACATATACGTATAAATTGATATATATATATATGTGTGTGTGTGTATTAAGTAATGTGTGTGTGTGCATGTATGTGTGCGTGTGTGTGTGTGTATCAATGTATTGCTATATAAAAGTTTATGCCCTTGCAGCAGGCTTCTGTTAATTAGCTCGTTATGGTGCTACTAGGAGAAGTTATCTCATCAATAATCAGCCAGTTGCTACTGGCATTTGGTAATAAGGAAAAAAAATGTTGAAGTAAGGAATTATGGAAAAGAAACATGCCATACGTATTGGATAAGCATTGGTGTGTAGAGAGAGAGAGAGAGAGAGAGAGAGGGAGAGACGTAATTGCAACACATGCACGCGTCCACATACCCAAACATTCGTGTATATATGAAAATATATATACATTTGTTCTTGTGCATACATATATATATATATATATATATATAATACAAAGAATATGTATGCATGTATACCCACATATATATATATATATATATATATATATATACACATATGTGTATGTATGTATCCATATATGTACATGCATGTGTACATATATATATATATATACACATACGTATACACACACATGTTATTACTGAAAGCATAAATATATTCTAATTTGATCTTTTTCAATTATATTTTCTCATATCTCTGCATCAGAAATTTATAGTTTGTTTGCAACGACAAAGTCGGTCTTCCGGCTCTTTACGTTCTGAGTTCAAATCTCACTGAGGTCAATTCTGTCTTTTATTCTTTCAGGGTTGATAAAATAAGTACCAGTCAAATACCGTGATTGATGGAACTGGTTAACCGCCCCCCCCCCGCCCCACTCTGACTCCTAAAATTACTGACCACAGTAATTTGGGACAATCGTTATCATCATCATTGCATATTTTTATATCATTTGATTTTCTGTAATTCCCCTCGTTTTATGTCTGTTTTTCTTATCACGCCTGCACCCCCTCCACCATCTATCATCCCCCCCTTCATTCATAGTTCCCCCTTATCTCCCCTATCTCAGCTATCATCTACCCTTCATCTATCACCCACCCCTCCATCTATTGTTCTCCCTTATTTATCATCTCCATAATATAGAATTACCCCACTCAGCCATTGTTCCCCCCACCCCCATCCCGTCATATGATACCCCACCATCATCTGCCATCCCTCCTTATCTGTTGTCTTGGTGATAATCAAAAATATCCCTCTCTTTATTCCCCATTGCTCTAGCCTACACAGTTGAAATGAATCCCAGCACCCCCATCTCTCTCTCTCTCCCCCCTCTCTCTCTCTCCCTCTCTCCCTCTCTCACTCTCCCTCTCTCTCTCTCAACTCTAACAATATCAACTCTTCTCCCATGTCCCCAATGGATGTTGAACCCCCCCCCCAAATGGTTTCATTTCATGTAAGACTTCCCCTGGGTTACAACTGGTATTCCACACCACTTTTCTCTTCCATTCAAAGTACGTTTCTCACACAACTTCCACTGCACAATCCTGTTAATGTTATCACACTTCTTTTTGTACTTGTCTTGTGCTCACGCACTGCTCTCGTTTGCACTTTATTGACATCAAGAGCATTTACAAACTTTGAAGAGAACCTGGAATCAGTCCTTTTCTCAAACTGCTTCTTCCATTCCATACAATGCCATGGTTACAAGCACGGCAATCCTGGGCAGTCTTTGACTTTTACTTTGCAAAATGGGTTTTCAATCCAGCATTTATATCTTATTATATATAGCTATATATGTACTCCAAGACCCAATTCCAAAGAAGAATTATACAAACACACACACACACACACACACACATATATATGATGTATGTATGTATGTAAGTATATTATGTATGTATATATATATATGTATACATATGTGTACATATATATATATATATATATATATATATACACGCAGTGGTGCACCAGCATGACCGCAGCCACTTGGCTGAAACACAT
>NC_069003.1:36856107-36856275 GCF_001194135.2 Octopus bimaculoides
CACCAGCATGACCGCAGCCACTTGGCTGAAACACATAAATAAAAAAAAAATATATATATACATATATACATATATACATACATATATACATATACATATATGTGTTTGTATATATGTATGTATGAATATATATATATATATATATATATATATATATATATATATATA
>NC_069003.1:36856376-36858876 GCF_001194135.2 Octopus bimaculoides
GGGGGCACTGGGTTTAGGGGTGGGTGTGGCATGAGTGTGGAGGGGGAAGGCAGGACAGAAAGATTAATAATATATTTTATTGGAGAGTTTTTGCTGTTAGTTGGCTGTTTGCATTTGTGTGTGTGTTTGTGTATGTTTGTGTGCTTGTGTGTGTGTGTGTGTGTGTGTGTGTGTGTGTTTGTGTGTGTTTGTATGTGTGTGTGTGTGTGTGTGTGTGTGTGTGAGCCCTAATTAAAAAATGAAAAAAGTACAATTTTTCCCTATTTATCAAATATAAACATTTTTTTTGTGATTCTTAGGCATTTTTGATGAAACAATTACACATATACTAGCATACACATACACACATATATATCATGTACATGACATACACACACGCATGTGTTTATATATATATATTCCCAGAATTATTGTATAGAGACAACTTTCATAATTGCATTTTATAGATCCACCATATCACCACCGTCCTTCGCTTGTGAATACGTATCTGTGTGTGTGTGTGTGTGTGTGTGTAACAAATATATCTGTCCACTCTATTGAATGTATTAAGTACAACATCAGATAATCTTTGCACTATGGTAAATATATTTTGATATACTTTAGAACTTATATTAAAATGTGTGTTTGTGTGTGTGTGTGTATGTGTATAATATGTATGTAAGCATATATGTATTATATATATGCAGTATATATATGTGTGTGTAACATATATATGAATATATATAAATATATATATGTTACATATATATATATGTATATATATATATATGTATACATATATATATATTTATATATGTATATATATATGTGTGTGTAATATATACATACATATATGTGTGTGTGTGTAATATATATATATATATATATATATATATATTATATATCTATATATATATGCAATATATATATATATATATATATATATATATATATAATTGTATATGTAACATATGTGTGTGCGTGTAATAATATAGAGTAAAAGACTCATTCGGTCAAGATTTTGTAGAAAAATTAAAAATTTTTTCATTTCCAAAGACAATTCCCAAAAAAGAAAAAAAAAATAATGCATAAAAAATATAAGGGATTAGAGAGTAAAAAAAAACAACAGAGAAACAAAGAAAGCTAATTCTAAAGAATGGCATAAAAATAATATCAAATTAATATAAAAATAATATTAGAAATATTATAAAAATAATATAAAAATAATAATTAAAATAATATAAAAATAATAAAAAAATAATATAAAAACAATATAGCAAATGTAATAAAGAAACATGACTTTTACAAATCTAATAGCAGATAAACAAAATGAAATCCAATAACATTGCTTGTTAAAAGAATTTGATAGAGGAGACCCTAACACAGGGGCAGGGAGTAGTTTTCTAGTGTAAATCTCAAAAACCTCATTCTGTTACCATTTTCTTTGCTTCTTTTTTTTTTATGTCTTTATTTTGTCAGATTTTGATGTTTGCATTATGATTTCTCTCTCTAATTGGAAGAGTATCTCTTTCAAGGCAATCTTTTAATAGAAAGTCAGCTAAGATGTACAGCGTTGTTAACAAGAGGCACCAACAGCAAAAAAACGATTTGAAAGAAATTAATAATAATAATAATAATAATAATAATAATAATAATAATAATTGCATGTCATACAAAACAGCACTGCTAGGCACTTCACATATTCAATTTAGTGTGCTTTTAATACAATAAAAGTAACAGAACTGTAACAAAACATTACTCATACTCAAGGCATACAGAGCTATATTCAGTGATTCTGTGAGAAAAGGCAATAAAAATAAGACTTCTGAATAATAATCATAAAAATAATAATGATGATGATGATAATAATAATAATAATAATAATAATAATAATAATAATAATAATAATAATAATAATAATAATAGTAATAACAGTTTGTGATTTAGACACTTTGGTCAGCTTTTTTGAGGGGAGGGCGTTAGCCTATACCACTGACTCCAGTAGTTGACTGGTACTATATTTTAAAGGTCCTGGAGGTATAAATGGCAAAGTTTATTTCAGTAAGATTTGAAACCCTAAATGTAAAAGGCCAAAATAAGTGCTGTTAGTCTTGTACTCTGGTTCTTTACATTCCTTTGCATGAAATGCCTTACTTTGAAATACAGCCAAGGATTAGAAACAGGAAGGGTATCCAGCTGTAAAATAATGCTTCAATAATACATTCATCTAACCCATGCCAGCATAGAAAAACAGACATAAAATTATTGTAATATTAATATAAGGATAATGGAGAGAAAAAATGATGAAAATGCAAAGAAGTTGGCTTATGTTTCTTCTTCAATTTCTGAGGCTGACTTGACTTCTCATCTCCCCAGGGTCAAAAATAAAAATAGGTGCTAGACAAGTACAAAATAATGAATGACTTGATTAAATTACCAGCATGTCCCCCACCCTACCCGACCACTCAATATTATGCTCTTCTGATCCTTGTTGGATGCAAATCCTAAATAATTCAAAATA
>NC_069003.1:36864005-36866072 GCF_001194135.2 Octopus bimaculoides
TGTTCATATAGAAGTATAACTTACACACACACACACACACACATATATATATATATATATATATATACATAGATACACACGTACACAAATATATATATGTGTGTGCATTCATACGTGCTCGCACATTTTGTTTGTTTATAAATTCATGTTAAATATTTTGTCAAAGTATTTCTTCTCTGTGGAGTAAAATAAATAAAATAAAATGTTTCAAAGAAGTAAAAAAAAATAAAAAAACACAACTCTTTAAAATATAAACCAAATAATAAAAATGTGGAAAAAAAAATCAACAACTTTTCATCATATAAACGCTAAATAAACGGGTATTCACTTGAACATGGATGTTTGTTGTGTTTTCGTTTTTTGTGTGTTTTTTGTTTTTGACCTTCCTTTAATTTTTGTTATTCTCACAATGTTTGGACACCAACAATTAAATATATGGTCAATTATATGTATCTTATATTTATGTTGATATATATATATGAGAGCTTTGGTTCACTGAGTAAGTGCTGTGGTTTGTTGACCGTTAGGTTCCAAAGTCATATAAATCCAGGTGGTATTTTGGCAGTATTTTGAATGAGGTCTTCATACTGTAAACGATGGTAGTTTCTCCCACCAAACAACCGTTCTCTCGTCAGTAAGCGCCCTGAAGGTGGTCCTCTCTTGTGATACAAGAATAAGCATAATGATAACTTCAAGAGCTGTAATATCGGCATCGACTCTTGGGGAGGAAAACTCTGCTGAGAAGCGAAAAAGACGGTGACGGGCGTCGGGTGTTAAAGCACCTGAAAGTCATGGACAGGTGAGTTAAGCCACCTTTAATGCCATCCAGAAGTGATGGACATTGATGTTTCGTCATTTTTGTGGCTTATCAACATCATCAAATGCCCCGACGCTTTGAGAGAGTGTTCTCCACCACGCCACACACACACAGCCTCCCGCCAAATGCACAGAAGCTAGACGTGGAGCATATGTGGTTGATAGTGTTCATTACAGGAGCACTTGAATTTGTTTATTACGTATATATGTAAGAATACATATCGTCAGAATTTCTGTCGCAGCGAGCGGCAGCCTCGTGCGTTGGCACTCACCATCAAAGTCTGACAAGTCTGAACGCACGAAACTGCCGGCCTTTGAGTCTCTTTGTCTCTTTGTCACCATTAAATTATCAAATATATGTTTACGCTTGTTATGAGTTCTACTTTTATTACAAATGTACTGCCAAAACTGCCAACTCAATCAACCCACCCACCCATCCACCTACTTATATATACATACAAACATATATATATATATATATATATATATATATATAATTAATAATAAAAAACGAAGAAAAAAGACAAGAAAAAACAACGCGAAGACGTGGTACATACATATGTAAGTGGATATATATATATATATATGTATATATACATATGTATATATACATATGTATATATATGTATATATACATACACACACACAGAGACATACATACATACATACATACATACATACATACAGAGAGAGAGAGATTGAGAGAGAGAGGGAGGGAGGGAGAGTGATAGAGAAAGAGAGACAGACCGACAGACATATTTTTAAGCCCTTTGTATATTTTTGTTAAAGTGGAAAAAAAATATATATATCTGCATAATTAGTTTCTGTTGAAATAAAAGGGAACAATCGTAATAGAAGCGAGAGAGAGAGTGTGTGTTTCGTAGCATAAAAGTGTAATTTATTGAACATCAGCTGTTGCACGGCATTGTTTTGCGAAAGAAGAGTTATTTAGTTTCAACCTAAGCGACCAACGAAATCCTTCCGTTCGCACACACAACAGCATCAACACCACACATGCACAGCCAAACAGAGGCGGGCGAGCAGCGGTGGCGGGTGGCGAGAGGCATACGTACACATATTGATTGTTTATCGATTGATTAGTAATTAGTGTAACAGCATGGGTTTCAAGTATCTACAAAACCTTTGAAGCCAAAGAAAGATTATTAAATAATACATACATATATATAAATATATATATATATATATATATACACACATGAATACATACACACACACACACTCACTCATATA
>NC_069003.1:36866118-36870305 GCF_001194135.2 Octopus bimaculoides
TATATATAACTTCCTTTTGTTTCAAATGTTTTGCGGATGTTTAAGTACATGGATATATAAATGTATATATCTACATATATATACATGTATATACATATACACACGTGTACACGCAAACACGTACACTCACGCACACGTGCAGCACCCTCTAAATACACACGCACACGCACACACAATTTCATTTTATACTTCAACATAAAAAAAACAGCGTCGCTGGATACAATTTTCCCAGTCACAGGTGTAGCATGTGTAAGGGGTGGCACGGTGGGCAATTCTCTTTTTATGGGAATGGCACTTTTGGGTCTGCTGTATAAACCTGTACAGGGGGCGGCAGGGAAGAGCAAAGTCCAGAGCTGTCACGGGTGGCACGCCCTCTAGCTGTGCCATTGATAACAAACTAAATAGTTGACAATATTTCTGACCTCAAGAATAACAAGGAAGTGTTGCAGCGTTCGTATATCGATGGACTTCATCCGAGAAGAATCGGTTTTTCGCAAGATTTCTGTCATTTGCCTATTTATATTTCATTGACGAAATGTATAAACATGCATACAAGCATAAGCGAAGTTTTGAAATAGCTGTCCTTCGAAATCCCAAAGCATATGGGAAAAGAAAACGGTACGAAATTGCGAAAAAGGCGAAAATTGAAATTTTTGGAAAAAATTTTCAGGTTTGTATTTTTGCATGAATGACAGGAATTAGTTGGGAAATAAATCTGTCGTCTTTCTTTCCAATCATGGATGAGATTTCGAAAGACATCTACATCAAAACTCTACCTAAACATGTGTACAATCTCTACACACATACAATAAACACATTCCTTCATTTATTCACGATGATTGCTTTATCCTCTCAAGTGATTGCCGTCCAACATTCCTCTTGATTCTTCTGACTTTCTCCCTTACATGTTTGTCGATATGACTTCTCATCTCACACATCCTTTACCTTAGAGCTTTATAAAATACAAAACGGATCAAGAAATGAAATGAAAGTGAGACATCTGTAGGTCTTTGGATTTAAATAGCTAAAAAGCTTGACCAGCATTTTTGTCAGTCTCTCAGTCGCCAAATTAGGTTCCACTGACAACAAGCATTGCAAGATGGCGGCTATTATTTTGACTGCAGGTTTTATATCTGGGTATCTTTCTCCCAGAAGAGCTGCCTTCCCATGGCTTTTCTCCAAAATAATGGAAGCCTCGCCTATCTCTGGAAAATTTGTTTAACTCATTGGCGGGATCTCATATCAAGATAAACAGCGCATGACCTCGCAGATGGGGTCCAGTTAGAATTTTCTTCAGGTCGAGAAGCCCATCCTGCTCAAATGATCTCTGAATAAAATTGGTTTAAGGATGATGAACGAAACACTCATGTTTCCAGAAGTGAATTATTCAAACCCCAAAGAATTCCTCTCAGCACATGGCTATGATAATATGCCCCCACTACTTCTGCTCGTGATCAGAGATGTACATATCGTCAGCCACCAAGGGACACGCTCAACTGGTTAAAGTCAAACAACTGACAAGCAAATCTATGGTACTGAGCAGAATATTTGTTGTAGCCCATCTTTTTATACCAAAACAAAACAATGTCCATGATAAGACTTCCAATCAGTTAAGACCAGAAGCCATGATAGCCATTGCCTGGTACTGCATCTATTATTATTATAATAATAATAATAATAATTATTATTATTATTATTATTATTATTATTATTATTATTACTATTATTATTATTATTATTATTATTATTATTATTACTATTATTATTATTATTATTATTATTATTATTATTATTATTATTATTAATTATTATTATTATTATTATTATTATTATTATTATTATTATTATTATTATTAATTATTATTACTATTATTATTATTATTGATATACTATGATTGAGACACTCTAATTACACGAAGAGATCAGGTGACACAGATAGATATATGAATAAGTTAATATTTATTTACATAATAATAATAAAGCACATAGATTATGAATATATTTCATTAAAGTGGAAACATAAATTTACATAATTAGAATGTGCTGAAGTGAACGAGAAACTTGTAAATGTAAAGACCATCGATGAATATTTGGGAGAAGAAGAAGTTTTCCAGTTCAGCTGTTACTACATCGTTGTTTTGTAAAATATTAGGTATTTAGTTTCCCAATAAGCAAACAATACAAACACACCACACGCGTGTATATATATATATATATATATATATATATATATATGCACACACACACGTACTCACTTATACACATATATCCAGAGTAATCGTTAATCATTGATTAGTAATTAGCATTAATATCAGTTTGGGAAACATCTACAACACTTAATGTAACAAAACAATGCACAGGTCTATCTATATGTCTGTCTGTCTGCCTGTTTGTCTGTCTGTCTATCTATCTATCTATCTATCTATCTATCTATCTATCTGTCTGTCTGTCTGTCTGTCTGTCTGTCTAGTTGAAATTTACAGAGAAACAAAAGACGAAGACAGGTGTATGAACACCAAGCAGGTGTATCAGTTTAACGATCGGGAAAGTGAGAAAGTGTTTTACGTTTCGAGCCTTCGATCTTCATACTGGCACTCCGTCGGTTACGACGACGAGGGTTGCAGTTGATCCGATCAACAGAACAGTCTGCTCGTGAAATTAACTTGGACGTGGCTGCGCATTCCACAGATACATAGTTTTCAGGGAGATTCAGTGTGACACAGAATGTAATTAAGCTCCCGCGTAAATGGACGTAAATAGACATATTTCTAACTACAGAAATCAATCCAAAGGATAAAAATAAATCGTTTCAAAACGAATCTATATTTTAATATACCATATTTTCTTAAATAATGCAAGAAATTTTATAAAAATATACCATGAGTAAAATCGGTGGCAGAGAGTTAACCTTATTAGAGCCAAATGTAACTTTAAATAGTGAACTCCACTATTTGTACAGAAAGCCGAATGAATTGCTAGACTATATCAATAAAGTGTCTAACCATCCAAAATCTAAAATTAAATAATTTGTTAAGCATATATCCCTTAAATACATTAATGAATGAACAAAGTTACTTGAACTATAATGAAACCGTGCATAGAAATCAATTTTAGGATAAAACTTCGTATATTCCAGCATCTAGGAATTCGAGGTCTAGGAATTTTGGTAGAGTCCTTCTCATAATTCTGATATTGCTACTCCTAATGCTGAGATGTTCTTCCTTTATTCAGTAAGCATTCCTCTTCCTCCCCTCACACTCAAAACAAATACCACAAAATATTTAATATAAATACTGTAGAACAAATTAAAACACCTAGATGAATTATAGAAGATTTTGTAGCAGTAATAATTGTAACTGTATGAACCTTATTAATTGTTCCATAAACGCCAATTAATTAACTGTGGAAATTGTCAATAAATGTTTAATGAGAACTAATACTTTACTTAAGACATATATTGGTTCAAGCACAAATAAAGTCCGGAACTACCAGTATATAGAAACCTTTACGAACCCTGTTATACGAAATGCTAAACCATTCTCTGGATATTTACGTCAGCTGAAAACCTGACGCCGTCATCATGATTTGAAATAAAGTATTCTACGAGTAACAGAATAGATGGAGATTCTATTTACAAAGGTCTCTTTCATAAATAAGAATCCAGAAATCATTGTAGGTGACCCTAAAAAATATACGACAAATACATTTATTATTATCAGCGAATTTTGTACCCGGTAAGTCTATTACATCTACATTTTTATTGTTTGCTGCTTAAAGCGTCACATTGTATAATTTCGTAATAATTACTCCGACTTCCTATTCTTACCGCTTCGGTTTTGTACTCTTAATACAAAAGGTAAAATTTTACTGTTTCAACAATACCTGGGATGGTTCACTTTAATACCTTCTCTCTCTCTTTCTTTTTTTTTTTTTTAATATTTCGTTCTTCAAGTTCAACGGATAATTATGTCTAGTTTTACAGCAGGTTTATCGAAATATTATTATTGCTATTGTTGTTGTTGTTGTTGGTGTTATTATTATTATTATTATTGTTGTTGTTGTTGTTATTATTATCATTAATAATAATAATAATGGTGGTGGTTTAGAATACTGTTTCATTATGTGTTACTCAAGTGGATCTTGATTCTCGCCACAAAATTACAATCTCTCTCTCTCTCTCTCTCTCT
>NC_069003.1:36872162-36872979 GCF_001194135.2 Octopus bimaculoides
AACATTAGTTTTGCGGGTCGAAACTGCAATTATCCTTAGCAAGCTAGCTGCTGAGAGTTTAATCTCGTTTACTTCTTTTGTGACGTTTGTCATGTGCTTGTGTTGTTTCTTCCCATTCTTTACGATCGCCTACGAACATATTTCCTTAAACTTTTGGCTCTGTGTATGTATGTGCATATGTGTGTGTGTGTGTGTGTGCGTGCGTGAGTGTGTGTAGATGCGCATATACTTATAGATATACATAAACTCACAAACACGCAGAATTATATTCATTTGCATATAAATATATATGTATATATGCATGCATATATGTATGTGTATGTGTCTATGTATAAGAATACACACACACACATATGTATGTATGTATGTATGTATGTATGTATGTATGTATGTAAGCATGCAACTAAAACCTTATCTGTTGCTATCTTAGGTCGCTCTTTGTCAACAGCGTCCGATTTAAAGTAAAACAAATGATATACATGCTTCGATGTATGTATGTGTACATATGTATGTACGTATGTATGTATGTATGTATGTATGTATGTATGTATGTGTGTATGTATGTGTGTGTATGTATGTCTGTGTGTATGTATGCGTGTGTGTGTGCATGTATGTGTGCGTGCCTGTATCGACAGAAAGAACCGAATGCCTGTCTTGCGGCGTCGGGAAGAGTAATAACTCTAATAGCGGCCATAACAATAACGACAATGACCCAAGCTAATCAGCTTAGGTGTGTCCCGGATTCTTTACCACCTCACCTACACACGCACACACACACACACGCACACACACGCGCGCACACACACACACACACACA
>NC_069003.1:36874365-36875976 GCF_001194135.2 Octopus bimaculoides
TAATAATAATAATAATAATAATAATAATAATAATATGATAATGATACTATTATTATTATTATTATTATTATTATTATTATTATTATTATTATTACTGTATTTGAGGACGTAAAAACTTTAGTATTTAACTTGTTACATCTTTAAAGCTGCGGCCATGCTGGGGCACCACCGTTTGTTGGTATTTTGTATCTATTTCTATTAGTTTTTCCATTGCATTTCACTAAATATTTCTGTTGCCCTACATAAACTGTAATGGTTTCTACCTACCTATATTTTGTGATAAATGTTTCTGTTTATGCCAGGCTCTGCCTGATACCGTCTAAACGCCGCAATTATATTTTCTAGTTTTGTCTGTCTAGTCTTGTAAATTCATTTACTGCCGCCCACTTGTCAATATTTAACTATAGTATATTACTAGATTTATTATATCGACAATTGTAAGTCGTTATACACTGCTGGTCGCGCAATGATGTCACCTCGTTGCCTAGACTGCATTCCTTCTGAACGGGGGACTGGGTGAACTGGGGCTACGTGAAATGGAAACCACAATCTTACGATCATGAGTGTAAAACCTTATCCACCAAGCCACGTCCCTTCACTATACTGTTATAATGTCTAAATATATATGCAAGGGGTTGCTGAAAAGTTCCTGGCTTTGGGGTAAAAGAAAATATTGGAGGCTCAGTTAATTATGATTTTAATTCACATATTCGCCTCTCAGACTCAAACACATATCGCAGCGATCCTTCGGGTTTTCTAAGACCTGCAAAAGAAATCAGTAAGTTGGGCCTCCAACCAAGCCTTTTGTGACACTCTTTTCAGCACCTCCCCGTGTGTGTATATATATATGTGTGCATGCATGTGTATTTAGGTGTATGTATGTATATATGTGTGTGTGTGTGTGTGTTTGTGTGAGTGCGTACGCATGTGCAAATGGACGAAAGGATTTACGAGCCGAAGCGGATTCTGTTTTTAATAAATTCGAGATCTTCCTCTCAGGATGGAACTGGTTTCTAACAAACATACAAAACTACAATTTAGATAACAAAAACAACGTCATATTTTAAGCTTGAGAAAAGTCTTGCAGATCTTTACTGTTCCGCTTACAGATTGTGTTTATAATGTGCGAATCAGATGGTTGACTTCTTTCTCTGAAAATCCAGGCTGATCCAGACTGACCGTTGGGTTTTTAATTACAAAGCCAAATGCACCAATTATTTTTGGTAGAAATGTAAATTTATAATCTAGATATGTAATCTGGATATAGAAGCGGTTTATGTATGTATGCATGTATGCAGGCATATATGTGTATGCGTATATATGTGTGGGGGGTGCGCGCGCGCGTTTATGAGTGTGTGTGTGTGTGTGTGTGTGTGCGTGCGCGTTTAATGGATTCAGTATTGAACTTCTCAAACATATGTTACATTTGAAACCTGAGAACTTCTTTAAACTCTAAAAACATTGATTTCTTAAATTATTTTTTATTTTATAAAATAGGGAAAAAAAAGGAAGCATAAACAGACGCGTAAATAATGAAACATTTTGTTTAATACAAAAGCTCTGTCTACATGGATGCATGCGCTCGTTTATAATAGACATATATACACACAT
>NC_069003.1:36876660-36878261 GCF_001194135.2 Octopus bimaculoides
TGTGTGTGTGTGTGTGTGTGTATGTATGTATGTATCTATGTGCAGATGTATGCATGTTCATTATTTTTCTGTTTATGCATATATGCGTGTGAGCGTGTGTGTGTACTATGTACCCGTGTATATATGTACATGTAGATAGATAGATAGATAGATAGATAGATAGATAGATAGACAGACAGACTGATCGAGACAGAGAGAGAGAGAGAACTGCTATTTCTAGTAGATTGAGTGGTCATATAGAGATTGGTTTTAGCGACCAACCGGCGCTCACCGAAACAGACCTCTCGGCGCGACAATAAGACGTCTGCACAGATGAACATGTGCACCTGTGCACAGTTTTGTTTACTTTATGTTGTGTGTGTGTGTGTGTGTGTATGTCTTAGATTGTATGTGCGTGGACACATCTATGTATGTGTGTATGTGCGTGTATGTGAGGAGATTATGCATGTATTCATATTTGAATAGATTATATGTGCAGATGTTTACATCTGCATGTTGCGCAGTGACCTTGAAAGGTGTGTGTATGTGTGTGTATGTGTGTGTGTGTGTGTGTGTGTGTGTGTGTGTGTGTGTGTGTGTGTGTGTGTGTAGAATGAAGCATGGCCAAATAGTTAAAACGTTCGCTTCGCAATCACGCAGCGACGGGTTCGATCACACCTACACCTGTTGTGTGTCTTACATTATTAAATGATTGTATTACTTTTATAAAGCATTTTTTTAATTATCTAAACGAAAAATTCTCCAAGCCTGTCAGCTATTCACAATGAGTGGATGACAACAAAATCATAGCAGTGGAGAGCCACTTGGTGGATGATTGAAGTTACATAAGACATCGCAGCCAGAAATACAAGTTTTACATCCTGTGTAATTTTATTCTCTTGACCAAAACATAAACAACTAAAACAGTTGATCTGAAAGAAGATAAAGTTAACATACAGTATTCTTCCCATAACACGCAGTTGATTCAGGAGAAATTCAAAGTTTCCTACTTTATTCAAGCATATTCTTGTAACATTATATTTACATATAAAGAATCATAGAGATTCCCCGAATAAAACCACTTCAAATGTCTTTGAAGAAGTTCGTGATGAAACATATCAAACTTGTTTTTCTTTCTTACTTTTAAAACAGGAGAGCTTCTTATGCGCAGGCGCATCTTATACGCCAGCAAATATGGTGGTTGTTGTTGCATAACCCTAGGTCTGTCGTGTTCCAGTTGTCCTGCAACACATAGATATTCAACCGAACGACGAAACGCTATTTACAAATCCGTCATCGTTCTTCTGTCATCACACTCCAGCCAAACCGACACCCATGTTGTGGCAGGCAATGATGACAGTCTGCACACGCCTTGCACTCTGGTTACTATCCAGGATATTGACAGAGGCTTATGGAATCTGTGTACAGTGACCACAATGGAGGTGGACAAGGTGGACTTGGTCAAAGCACGGCTGTTCATCTTCATTTAATTTTGTTGATGCTGATGGCTGCGCTGGTCGAGTTGGTGATGGTTGTTGTTGGTGGTGGTGGTGGAGGTGGTGGTGGTGGTGGTGGAGGTGGTGGTGGTGGGTGTGGTGATGATGATGATGATGATGATACTG
>NC_069003.1:36880125-36880610 GCF_001194135.2 Octopus bimaculoides
TCTCTCTCTCTCTCTCTCTCTCTCTCTCTCTCTCTCTCTCTATCTATCTCTCTATCTCTCTCTCTCTCTCTCGTAATGTCGCTTGTTGGAATCAGTGAATCACTTAAAGAACCTGATACATGGCGCATGACGTAACGTTGGATGAGCTGCAGGTCTCGTGAATAGCAGGAACACGTGATTACAACCAAATCCCCGTTTCATGATGACGCAACTCCCTCTCCTTCTCTTTCCTCTTTTTCCTCTCCTTCTCTCTCCCTATCTTTCAGCCTTTCCATGTCCCACTGATTCCCTTAGCTCCCCCCCCCTCGTCCCGTTACTTTCTTTCACTTTCTATCCATTAATCACTCTTTGCCTTTCTTCCCCATTGGCTCTCTCTCTAATCTTCCAATTCTTCTTCTTCTTCTTCTTCTTCTTCTTCTTCTTCTTCTTCTTCTTCTTCTTCTTCTTCTTCTTCTTCTTCTTCTTCTTCTTCTTCTTCTTCTTCT
>NC_069003.1:36881738-36882806 GCF_001194135.2 Octopus bimaculoides
CTAAGCACTTTGCCCGGCGTGCTAACGATTTTGCCAGCTCCTCGCCGCCTTAGTTTTGATATAAATAAATATTATTATAAACAAGAGCACTCAGAGAGTGCAAACCTCCGCCAAGGCTACACAAACATCCTCTCAACGATTAACCGGAGATGAATTTTAAAATGAGAATATCTCGTAATACTTCATGTAAAGTAGATATAACAAATAATCCAGAATCCTTGTCCGGTACCGGATCAATCCCCAAATCTTATCAGTTCGTGCCAGTCACGAGGCCAAACATCCCTGAAAGTTTCAACCGAATCCATTCAGCGGTTCTTGAGATATCTTGTCCAAAAACAAGCAAACAAACACGACTGAAAACAATACCTCCGCCTGAGACTGAAACCGTGACTGTGTGATTTCGAAGCAGACATCTGAAGCCAGATAGTGAAGCCTGCGCCGAAACTAAATCTTCCGCTGGCAGCTCAAAGTTTTCCCAAGCAGGAAACCTCTGTGCCGCCCATCATCGACACAAACTCGGTTCAGCCATATTGAACTGCGAAATTTGCAACGGGTTATGGCAGCGCGCTCCAGTCTCTTTACACAGTGCCTTCAACAGCATCATCTTCATTTCAATGAAATCGAAGACAGCCACATTCTTCCAGCAACTATTGAAGCTTTCATAATTCAATGTTGTCCCGTGATCGGTTGATTAAATTTAGCCATCGGCGAGATTTGAAATCAACACTACAAAGAGCCGTCCCGACGGCGCTACCATTTTGCTATTTACGTCTACTTACACACACACACATGTAAATTAAAACTTCAAGAATCATTACAGCGAGAGTATCTCATTTCCGATCTTCGGACGATTAGTAGTGACTACTTTCTCCTCTTCCTATTGTTCACATTTAAGTGTCTACATACATACTTAAAGACATATAAACATACTCAGACATGCATACAAATATATATGCATATATGTGTGTGTGTGCATGTGTGTTTGTGTATATGTGTGTGCTTCTCCGTGTATGTGCGTATTTATACACATATATGTACATACATACACTTATATATATATATATATAT
>NC_069003.1:36886200-36888700 GCF_001194135.2 Octopus bimaculoides
ATATATATATATATATATATATATATATATATATATATATATACACGCACACACACACACATTTATATATATATGCATGCATGTATGTATATATCTATCGATATATATATATATATGCACGTATATATGTATGCTAGGGATCTTTCCTGAATAAATACAGAGTATGGCAGTCGTAAATAAACTAAACTGACAATAAAAAGCCAAACTGCACTGAGAAGATATGTAAAAAAATAATATTTACTTACAAATACACATACGCGCGCGCGCGCACCTATCCAATATTACTATTTTATATGCTTGCATGAAATATAATATCTCTTAAAAATTCGTTGAATCAATAATAGCCAAGGCATAAACAAATAAACAATATAAACACACACGTAATAACGTACGTACGGCGCATTAACGCCATAGGCGTATAGTGTTCTGCTTCCATTTTCACAATATTTCTTTTATTGTGCTACCGAATTCACGTTACGTACAAATAATGCTGTTACGCCTCTTATATACATACAACTTGAAAGGCAACCCGAGTTGTCGTCTGTCTAACATTAAAGTTCTAATCATTTACTGAACTAAAAAAATACTGAATTCCAGGCATTTTGAGAAATCTTTTATTGTTTATATTTAATTATTGTTATTAATGTTGTTGTTGGTGGTGGTGTAGGCGGCGAGCTGGCGGAATCGTTGGCACGCCGGACAAAATGCTTAGCGGCATTTCGTTCGCCTTTTCAGGTAAAAGCAAAAATCAGTGTACATGTGTATTCGGGTGCGATTTCGGGTGGAGTGAGGGTGCATGTGTGAGTGTGAGTGTGAGTGCATCATTAGGGGTCTATTTGTAGGTTTTAGATGTAGAAATTACTTTTCTTGATTTAATTGTAGACTTTTTTCTTTTCGTTTTGCTCAGCTGAATCCCCCCCCCCCCTCTTTGTGATTCCGTTGTCACTAATACTCACCGTTTTCTCTTCCCCAGCAACACAAACTAGCGCCATCTAGCGCCACAAGCAGCAGCAGCGGAACCATGTCCTGCAGCGTCAGCGAGAGCGCCTTGCACGAATGGACAACGTGGCGGATCAAACTGAACGAAAGCTTCTCCAATGACATCAAAATCTACTTCGAAAGTTCGGCCACGAATTCCTTCCCAGACCATCTTCCCGGCCCACTTACTGGACGCTTGGACACCGAGCCATTCAAGAACAGAACGAAAATCCCGAATTTCGGTTTGAATTTGCGACAAACTTACGGTCGGAGGACGGCGAACCAGTTGCAGAGTCACATGATGTCTGACGATTCGTATCTAATATACGGATTGCCCAGGGTTAAGGTCAGCAAGGAGCATGCGTGAACTGCGTGACTTCCGGTTGTAGCCAGAAAAGAAAAGAAGAGCTTGGCAGCGGCGATGTGGCTCTCTTGTTGGTTATTTTAAATGATTCGAGGGAAGAACAGCCATCATTAGATCGTCATCGTCATCATCATCCTCATCATCCTCATCATCCTCATCATCATCATTATCGTCATGTTCACCACCACCACCACCACCACCATCATCATCATCATCATCCTAATCTTGCTCAGAACGGTGATCACGTTAATGATTATCGCCGCCGTCTTCGTCCTCATAGAACCATCGTGTATGATGGCGCTGACAACGACGGGCGTCATCGCCATCCTTCATCACCATCGTCCTTCTTCCCTACCACCACCACCACCACCTCTTCATCATCATCATCATCGTCGTCGTCGTCGTCATTGTAGTTACAAAGATTTTGTCATCACCATAAACCAGATCTTACCAATAGTGACAACGACGACGGTGGCGGCGACGGCGGGATGATGGTGATGATGGTGGTGATGATGATGGTGGTGACGATGATGATGGTGATGATGATGGTGATGATGATGGTGGTGGTGGTGTTGATGATCATCATCATCATCGTCATCATCATGGAGAGGCGGATGAAAGAAAATGGAAGAAAAATACTTGTCTCAGATGAAGTGTGTGTGTTTGTGTGTGTTTGTGTGTTCGTTGTTTTTGTGTTTGTGTGTATTTGTGTGTGTGCGTGTTTATGTGTGTGTGTGTGTGTGTGTATCTGTGTCAGTCTGTGTGTGTGTATGTATGTGTGTGTGTATTTGTATGAGACTATGTGTATGTGTGTGTGTTTGTGTATCTGTGTGAGTCTATGTGTGTGTGTATTTGTATGAATGTTTGTGTTGGTGTGTGTGTGTGTCTTTCTTTCTATCTATGTATCTGTATGTATATATCTGGCGGGGCGGGGGGACATCGGAAGAGATTTTTCTTATAATAAAGTAATTTTTCTTACATTTTTATCTTTTAAGTTATTTTTATTTTATTTTATTTTTCATTTTCATTTTTTTAAAATTTATTTTCATTTCTAATTTTTTTCCTGATATAATTTTAATTTTTTCTTTTTCACTTCAGTTCTTTAATTTTTATAATATACCTTCTAATTACTTCTTAATTTTTTTGTGTGTCCAACAG
>NC_069003.1:36893143-36895691 GCF_001194135.2 Octopus bimaculoides
TGTGTGTGTGTGTGTGTGTGTGTATGAAGAAAACGTTGATGACACACGACTTTTATGACAAAGTCATAAACTATGACAGAGATTTTTTTTTACATATGTCCTAATATGTAGAAGATACACCACCACAGGTCGACCAACATGAACCCTTTTAGAACTGAGCATTAAATTCGAACTTACTTCAGCTGGCATCAACAGTCGTGTTTATTCTAATTCTATTGTATTATTTAAAGATTAGTAATAATTGAAATATTATATTGTTACATTTTCAAAATTTCGCATCTGATGATGACGCTTCGAGCAGTTGTCAAACATCAAAATATAACAATAGTTACACCTCATCGTGGAGAATATGAGGACTGCTGGGTGGAGGAGGGTAGTGTTGGTGGATCCATGTGGAAGTGAATTGTAATTCTAAGCAAGAAGAACGAAACGAACGATTATCTCTCGACTGTCACGATGGTGATATCTACAACATAAATGTCATATTAATATAAATGGTGTTTTATCTTAGAACAACATTGTTATGGCTTCGAAATTCCTCTTCAATACATCTCTACATTCATACATATTTGCATACAGGCACATATTCACAATCAAACATATACATATATACGTACATATACACATACATACATACATTTATGCATACGCATATTTTCACATGGACACATACATATGTAAATATATATGCATAATTATGTACATACATATGTATATGTATACATACACTCATATATATATGTATGTTCTCTTCTATCTTTAATTAAATTCTTCCTCAGAGGAAGGAACTGGTTTCCAACGAAGATACAAAGCTCCATCGTTGGCGCTCTGTATCTTTGTATGCATGTATGTATGAATGTATGTATGTATATGTTTGTATGTATGTATGTATGTATGTATGTATGTATATGTATGTATGTATGTATGTATGTCATTGTTCAGTTTTATTTCAAGATTTCTTGCCAATAGAGGAAGAGCTGATTTCTAACCTAGATCCAAGACTCCTTCGTTGGAATTTCGACATCAACAACAGGGTATTTTTGTATGCATGTGTGTACGTGTGTACATATTTATCTGTGCAGATTTGTATGTATTGTTTTATGTATGTATTCTCATGCATACAGTTGCAAATCTTGACATTCTCATATATATTTAAATGATAAACTTCAGGAAAGTTTTACAGATTTTTACAGTTCCAGTGATGGCTTGGATCTGCAGTCTTCGAATTAGCTCTCTCTCTTTTCTGGTTGTGAGAAGCTTAATTCCTCGAGATTGGTATTTAGGCAGTGTGTTACATATCCAAGGGCCCCAATAATTACAGGCATAAACCTGACTTTGTAATCTGGATAGAGTAACAGCAGATTTCTCAATAATTCAGCATAGGTATTCTCTTTTTCACTGATCTTCAGCTTTATGTTAACATCCGCTGGGCAGCTAATATATATGTGTGTGTATGTATGTATGTATGTATGTATGTATGTACACACCTGGAAGTTTAATTGATATATGCACGTTTCACTGTCTGTGTTGGTGAGAGATTCTCAACGCGTAAGCAAGTGCTACCATTCCTTCCAACCCGATACATTATTGGTTAGCATAGCTAAAACCGAACAAAGGGGAAACCGTTCCTTCATAAAAGCTGGATGTTAAACGGTGGGCGATTGTGTGTTTAATAAAGAAGCGAGAAAATTTATGTAAGAAAGAATAATGAAGAGTGATTGTGGATCTCAGTCTTTCGCGATGAGGATTCAGTTATTGAATGAACTGAAGTGGCTGAATTTATGTGAAAGTGTGTGGTCTAGTGATTAGGGATATTGTACTCACGGTATTACGTGCTATCGTAGGTTCAATTCTGGGACCAGGCAGTTGCTCCCGTTCGTCCACTGAACGGTAAATGTGTCCCTGCAAAACCCTGCAACAGACGGGATCAACGTGTTTTGGGGGTCAGGGAAATTGAAAAAGGAATGAAATTCAAGACTTGAATGTAAAGATGGAAGCGTTAGTATAATAAGGAAGTAATTTCGAGAACATCAGTTCGTTATTTGTGTGGGGGGGGGATGTGTGTGTATATGTGTACGTGTGTATGTGTGTGTATATATGTGTGTGTGTGTGTATGTGTGCGTGTGTGTATGTGTGTATGTGTGTGTGTATATGTGTGTATGTGTGCATGTGTATATGTGTGTGTATATGTATATGTGTGTGTGTGTATGTGTGTGTATATGTGTGTGTGTGTGTGTGCGTGTGTGTGTGTGCGTGCGTGCGTGCGTGCGTGCGTCTTCACGAAGCAATTTCATCGGAAACGCCTGCTTCGAATTGCGATGCTCACAAAATGTAGATTCTCGCTCCGTGCCTCGTAAAAACCTGATTTGTTCAAATGTGTTATTCGTGGAAATTTCCGTGTAATCGAATTCGTGCGCTGTTATAAGGTCGCAACCCTGTCGATCTCAGAAGATTCCATTTAATAAGAAAATACGGCATGCCATAAATAATATAAGACAAACCAGCCAGAGAAGGTAAGTGTATGGTGAAGCTTGGTGGACAAAAAGAT
>NC_069003.1:36896695-36897576 GCF_001194135.2 Octopus bimaculoides
TATATATATATACATGCATATGTACACACACACACACACACTAACATGTATATACGACATTTGCTGAATGTAACTGCTTCATAGATTCTTTGTCTAAAGCAAGTAACATTCCCAGATGCTTGTCACCGACAGAGTGAAGTTTTACCGAGAATGCCCAAAATAGAGCAATCCCCATTTGCAGTGGGATTGAGCTGAAGACCTGTGTAACGCTGACTCAAATACCTCACCCATTTTGTCTGTTTGAGGAGTTACATCAGATTGGCCAAAACTCGACAACGTTGACAGTTATTAAGATAGAAATCTTACAAACTGAGACAACATTGTACAAACGTCAGTGTTGTTGTTGTTGTTGTTGCTGCTGTTGTTATTGAAGTCTGTGTCCTTCATCTTCTTCTTCTTCTTCTTCTTCTTCTTATTATTATTATTATTATTATTATTATTATTATTATTCCTCTTCGTTTGTTTTGTCATTTGTGGTAAGGTAGCGGTGGAGACGGATGTTGTTGTTGTTGGTGGTGGTGGTGGTGGCAAACATCCGTTGTCGAGCATTACATCACTCTCGACAAGTTAAACTGTAAACATCGGCGGCAATGACGGCATCACCCGTCCCAGATTATAACACAACGCACCCTCCCTCTCTCTCTCTCTCTTCCGCTATGATATCATCACAACAACAACAACATTATCATCAATACCAGCGCCGCCACCATTGCCATCATCAAAATCAACATCATGGTCGTGAATGACGACGACGATGATGATGATGTTGTTGATGACGATGATGATGATGATGAACTCTACCACCATCTCATCATCCTCATGAACACCACCATCTCCTCATTCTCCTCCTCCTCTTCCCCCCCCCCCCACACCATAACCAT
>NC_069003.1:36897586-36899499 GCF_001194135.2 Octopus bimaculoides
TCCTCTTCCCCCCCCCCACACCATAACCATCCCCCACACCATCATCGTCATTGTCAAACAACAACAGCAACAACAACGACAGGAACATCGGCTGAACAAAGGAGCTTCTTTCATGCGATCGGTCGACTTTTGCTCAATTCAACTGCAGAGCCACAAATGGTCGTCAAATGCCCCCACCCACCCCACCGTCCTCATTGAAAACAGGAAGGGCACGGGAGATTCTGTAGTCTTAGATACACTTAGTCTTACCGAAAATATGGATGAGGTGGTCACGGTTTGGAACGCCGCTTTGGTTATGGATCTGCTGAATCGGAATTGACGACAACAACAGTAACACAAACACCATTACCACAATCAACAACAACAACAACAACAACAACAACAACAACAACAACATCAACACAGGAACGTATAACGGAAACCTCGGCCAATCCCAGTTTTGTGGTCAATGACATAAAATACTAAACAGCGAATAAGATAACAACATCACCACCACGACCACCACCACCACCACCACCACGACCACCACCACCACCGCTCTCACCACCACCCTCACCACTACCATCGTCGTCATCACCATTCCAAGTTCTAAATCGAGGGCGCCACCTTACGGCACTCGAGTTAAGAACAGTTCTTCACACAAAATAAGGAAGAACGATAGAGAATCTGCAGTCCCTGGTGCAGAAAAAAACACAGGATGGTCGTGGATGGAACGCTTTTGAATACTAATCTGAGGAACCTGCGTTGACCGCGTGCTGAACAACAACAACAACAACAACAGCAACAACCACTAACGACGAGAAAGTTCCTACGCAGTCGCTCGACCTGCTAGAAATAACAACCAAATCTTTCTCAAATCGCAAGGGATAAGGTTTTTCTTGAAACAGGAGGGTTTGATGAAAGATGGCCAAAAGCCTGTTAGACCTGACTCAGTATTAAACAGCAACAGCAACAACAATAACGACGACCAGTTTAAGGACATCGAACGTTGATTAGTAAATTTACGAGATCAAATGACCAAGCCTCGGAGTATCAGATCCCTTGGGGCCAGAAAGGACCAATTGTTCCTAAAAGTTTCTATTCATAATGTAACCCGAAGTAACTGAAGGGGTCAGTACGTTGCGTTAGAGAAATTTTATTAACAATAAAGAAAGGAAAGATTAAGGTCCGTGGATTTTACCAATATTCTATCGTTCTCTTTGCCAAACTGCTAAGTTACGGTGGTGTGAAACCACCAGCATCGGTAGTTAAGTAGTGGTGGTAGACAAACACACACATATCTCACGTGATCACGTGACCGACAAGGCTATCAGACGTTGTTACACATCGCTGGTCACGATGCGCTTTTATCGTCTTCGGGGAAGGTATGTCAGTAGTGAACGGCAGATTAACAAAAGTGGGCGTAAGGAGTGTATTTACACGAAGCCCTATCGAAATAAACAAACAAACGAATGATGTAATAATAATCTTTATCTTGTAAAGATAAAGTTTACTAAAGATAAGAAGGTTACGCCGTTGCTTTTGTTTATTTATGCTCACAACATTCTAATGTAAATACATTCCTCACACCTGCGCCTGTTTATTATTGTCTTCTACTATAGCCCTGGGCCGACCAATGCTTCGTCAAGGAATTTAATTTGGCTGACGGAAACTGTGTGGAAGCCGTTCGTATATATATATATATATATATATATATATAAAGTTGTAGTATATTGTCAACTTAATGTGACAATCCCAATAAGGGAACACACTACTGCCGTTTAGCCCTAGGAAGCTGGACCGCTTCCTGTCGGCCTTGACACAATTACTGTGTCCTTAAGTTTGCGAGGGGGAGACAAGCTCCTCCACCCAGCCTAGCCAGCATTCAGGGACATGTTTCTGAGTCTATGCTCATCATCAGCCTGAAGTCCCCT
>NC_069003.1:36899870-36901045 GCF_001194135.2 Octopus bimaculoides
CTTTTATCTTTTATTTTTATCTTTTACTTGTTTCAGTAATCAGACTGCGACCATGCTGGGGCACCACCTTGAAGAATCTTAGTTCAACGAATGGATCCCAGGAATTATTATTATTATTATTATTATTATTATTATTATTATTATTATTATTATTATTATTATTATTATTTAAGCGTAAGCACAACACCAGCTAGTGGTGGTGGTGGTGGTGATGGTGGGGAAGAGGTGGTCATACACCGACACAAAAACACATAGATACATTACGCATACGCCGGGTTTCTTAGTTACCGTCTGCCAAATCCACTGACAAGGCTTTGGTCGGCCCAGGGCTATAGTAGAAGACACTTGCCCAAGGTACCTTGCAATGGAACTGAAAGAGCATAGAGAAAAGAGGAGATACACGATATGGCATTGAATGTAAGAGAATAGATACTTATTTTTGCCGAGTGAATGAGAGTGGACAGAAGACCGGTTTTGTTGTTTGTGCTGCTTTCGGAAAGTGATCCGACTATTTGCTGTTTCGATAGTTTAAAAATGAGTCTCAGAATAGATATAGTGTTTCCACTTAATATTGAGTTCTTCTTGAAGAAAAAACAACGACTGCTACGCCCTTGACTGATGAGTAATGACAGAAAGAGAAAGAAAAAAAATTGATTTTGGTTTATATAACCAAAATGACTGCCAGAACAATGACGTCTGGCTAATAAAGCCGCCAAAAGACGATGACTTGCTAAAACATCATCGTTATACTGAGGCGAGTTTTATTTGGAGAAGGGCAACGAGAATTTGCTTTCAGCTGCCAAGTAGCGAGTGAACGAGAGTAAAAGAGCTTGGGTTCTCTGTTTATCTAGTCAAAATGGCTGTCAGAAGATTGGTCTCTAATTGACTAATAAAACCAGAGAAATACTGAAAACTTCACCCCGTATTTCAATGAGGAATCGTTACAACTGCATGTCGAAGTGTGCAATGCAGTTATGAAGGAGGCGTTTGATTGTCTAAATATTTGTGCGTCGTGTCGTCTATTCAATAAGAATTCACCTGGGCGCACACAACTACAACAGCACTAATGTCATCAATGCCAGCCGATAATTAATTATCACGACCACATTGACATCACGTGAACGATGACGTCACAACCTTTTTAACACTTAAGTTTACAGTTAGCGATTTGTCGT
>NC_069003.1:36901682-36905773 GCF_001194135.2 Octopus bimaculoides
ACCAATGCGGAGACACAATAGAATTTAAATCTGTGTATTGTGTGTGTGCGTGTGTGTGTGTGTGTGTGTGTGTGTGAGTGCGTATATGTTTGTGTGTGTATGTGTGTGTGTGAGTGTATATGTTTGTATGTGTGTATTGTGTGTAATTTAACGGCCACAGAAGCAGCATATTAAATACTCCAAAGCCAATCTCTTTGTATCCAGCTTCACGTGGATGTTGTGTTAGAACATGGAACACTGAAACTGTTTCGTGTCGGGATTGTTCTTTCTTTGCGACATCCGTACCTGAATAGACTCTGAGGATCTGTGTGTCGTTGACCGGGAGATTCAGCTGTTACGTCGCTATCGGACGTCTGCCACTGAGGAGCCCAGGCAGGGTGAAATGACGTGATCTGGCAGTTCCGGTGGCCGTAACAGATGGTTCTCGTTTGTCAATGACATAAACATGTCTGCTTCTATGCGCCGCAAGTCCGTATCAGAGGTCTTTCGAAAGTAAATGACGCAGTATTTAGCGTTCCAACACAGCCTACAAATTAAGAATGGAGTTGAAGATTACTTGTTATACAGACTGGCGGCGGCGGCGGCGAAGAGCTGGCAGAATCGGTGGCGCGCTGGACGAAATGCTTAACGGCATTTCGTCCGTCGTTAAAAGGCGGCGAGCTGGCAGAAACGTTAGCACGCCGGGCGAAATGCTTAGCGGTATTACGTCTGTCGCTACGTTCTGATTTCAAATTCCGCCGAGGTCGACTTTGCCTTTCATCCTTTCGGGGTCGATTAAATAAGTACCAGTTACGCACTGGGGTCGATATAATCGCCTTAATCCGTTTGTCTGTTCTTGTTTGTCCCCTCTGTGGGCAGTAAAGAAATAGGTATTTCGCCCGTCGCTCCTCCGATCTGAGTTCAAATTCTGCCGAGATCGACTTTGCCTTTCAGCCTTTCGGGGTCGATAAATCAAATACCAGTTGAGTACTGGGGTCGATGCAATCGACTACCCCCCCCCCTTCCCCAAATTTCAGCCCTTGTGCCTAGAGCGGAAAGGGTTATATAGACAGACAGACAGGCAGGCAGGCAGAGAGACAGACAGACAGATCGTGATGCCAATATTTTAACTCGTATTGTGGATGTTAATGTAGTAGTGGTGATGGTGATGGTGATACTATGAAAGATCATATTATGCATGAGTATGTGTGTATGTGTATGTGTGTGTGTGTATGTTTGCATGCATGTATATGCGTGTATATATATATATATATATATAGATAGATAGATAGATATAGATATACGTACTCATGTATATATATCCGTAAGGATATATACATATGTACGTGTATTTCAGGCACGTGCCGTGTGTAAATATTCCTGTTAACATGTATATAACATATCGTCAATTTTACATCCTTTCGTATATACGTGTGTGTAGGTATGTGTATACACATTTCTACAGACACAATAGTCAGCATATAAAATGCTCAGAATGAAATGATGTAACGCGCATGCTCACGTTTCTCCCTCTGTAATGACCGCTTTTGCGCTGATTGAATAGGCTGAAATCAATCTGTTTTCATACGATTATATTTAAGGTATTAGGGAGACTCACTAATGGCTCGTCTCTTTAACACCGTTAAGCATGTGTGTGTGTGTGTGTGTGTGTGTGTGTGTGTGTGTGTGTGTGTGTGTGTGTGTGTGTGTGTGAAAGGAAAAAAGGCAGGAAAGAAAAAGAAAGAATAGAAGAGAGAAAGTGCGTGTTCGTGTGTGTGTGTGTGTGTGTTTGCGTGTGTGTGTGCGCAGGCGCAAGTTAGACATTGTGCTTGTCTAACCTGAAAATATTAGCCAATTGCTGACTTATCCATTGAATATATTAAAACATTAAATTGACTTTGTTCTTTGAAGAAAGAAGAGGAAACCTATTTAATTATGAATGTGAGTAGTTTTAGTCAAACAGTGGAGATGGGGTGAATCACCAAACGAAAGTGCTCGGAAGCATTTCGGCCGTCTTTGCGTTCTGAGTTCAAATTCCCCCGAAGTTGACTTTGCCAATGTTTTGTTCGTTTTGCCCCCCCTCCCCGGGGCAATTATATCATATAAAATATGTTATTTGTTTTAACTTTAGAT
This sequence comes from Octopus bimaculoides, assembly GCF_001194135.2. Classification (NCBI taxonomy): domain Eukaryota; kingdom Metazoa; phylum Mollusca; class Cephalopoda; order Octopoda; family Octopodidae; genus Octopus; species Octopus bimaculoides. The sequence goes on from NC_069003.1 coordinate 36,903,795, forward strand.
ATTGGCTAAAAAATATATATCGCTAACGTGCACCAAGAGTCGGATTAATATCAGTTCTGATTAGTCATATTATTGTACGTTGGTGTCTTTGGTTATTTCAACCAATTAAAACGAAGTGAATCTTTGCAATAAAAGCAACGACAAATTTTCCCTTCACTTTATCTATACATACCAAACAAAACGGAAGTTTCGTTATAGATATTTATTCATTCATTTATTCATCTATTAAAATACACTCACATGGTTGTCCGAATTGATTCTAGGGATGCGAATGATATGGAATGGTTTCACGGCTGAAACACTGCCGGGATTCTATCCAGTTTTCATCTTCTTTAGAACTAATTACAATACTTTGGAAAAGTTCAGTCATCGTTCCATCTCTGAGGACTGTCATTTATGTGTGAATGTATGCATGCATGTATTATGTATGTATGTATGTATGCATGTATGTGTGTATACATGTATGTATGTATGTATGTATGCATATGTGTATGTATGTATGTATGTATGCATATGTGTATGTATGTATGTATGTACGTATGTATATTGACCTCGTCTGCGCATCACTCAAGGAGGATCGTGCGACTCGAATGGCAGAGGCCGAGGCTGACCGGTTCTTCTTCTCTTTTGGCGTATTCAGTCATCGTTGATCAGAGAATGGGATTGGCTGAGTGAACGGCTTCTCCTCACTTTAAAAAAAAAGCATCTTTCAACAAGCATCGCTTGACGTATCCCATCCATACTCGAGAACGAGGGCGACAACAACAACAACAACAACAACCACGTCAATAACAACAAAAAAGGAAATATTGATTGCTCTGTCGATACTGATCTGCTAAAGATTGGATGTTTCATAAGCTTTTGTTATTGTCGTGGCTGGTGGTGGTCGTCGTTGTAGTAGTAGTAGTAGTAGTAGTAGTAGTAGTAGTAGTAGTAGTAGTAGTAGTAGTAGTTGTTGTTGTTGTTGTTGTTGTTGTAAAATCTCCCCTTTCAATATATTTCTAACACCGGTAGAATCAAACGCCCTCTCCATACGTTCGGTGTCGTAACAAAGATAGATTACCTCCCCCTTTTCTTGCCCCCCCCTTCTCCGCGAGGAGGCTACATTTCAATTGTTCTCGTCCATTCTTAGTAACCAAACAGGTCATACAGTTTGTATTTCACTGAGATGACATCAAAAATGACTAATGCAATGTTATTTGTATTATTGACGTCATGCTAGATGTAGCGTGTAATTTGCCCTCTTCTAAAGTGTGGCTTGTGCCATACACACACACACACACACACACATATATATATATATATATATATATATATATATATATATATACATTGATTCATTCATTCATACATCTATACATGCATATACACATGTAAATGTTTGTGTATGTATATTTATATACTGTGTGCGTGCGTGTGCGTGCGCGCGCGCGTGTGTGTGTGTGTGTGTGTGTGTGTGTGTGTGTGTGTGTTATGGACAAGTTGCATTTAGCACAGTATTTATGTCTTCTCCGTGTCCGTGATATGCTTTGTGTTGTCGAATGCGATGATCATGTTGACGACGATGAATCGGTTGTATTTGATGTCCTCTGATCTGTCTGTTGCTCATCAGAATAAAGACAGTAAATTTGGCCGGTGCTGCTTGCAGCCTGTTGCCTTGGAACCAAGTTTATAGATGGTTGATGTCGTCAATTTAGAGGATCTGTGCCGCTCGCTGTGTCTGGTGAATGGGTGATGAGAGAATTCCATGCTGCACGGAATTTTGTCAGCGAACAGGTCGCGCCGTCTCAAAGCGACGAAAATATTTTGGCAAATTAAATTTAAATGTTGAAGTGAATCTGACGGCTTTTGTGTTTCTTAAATGGCTTAGAAACACCTTCCACGCTGCAATTGTTTTCGTTCCAGCACACGATCTCAGATCAGGTCACTTGCTATGCAAGTACATCTCCGTAATATATGTATATATATATATTTGTGTG
>NC_069003.1:36906734-36907479 GCF_001194135.2 Octopus bimaculoides
CCCCCCCCCCGGGCCCTTCGTCAGGCCCGCACCCACTTCCGGTCGTGTGCAGCTATCAACGAAAGATTTCCACTTGTGATTTTCCAGTCTTTACATTTTGACAGCGACTCTGGGACTTCGTTATCTAATCTGACCTCGATTTGAGGACGCTCTGGCTGCAATTTCTAGCAGTTGAAGCGACCGTACGCACATCTCATCCTTACCTCGCTGTTGTTATTGGTGGTGGTGGTGGTGGTGGTTACGATGATATTCATCTTGCGTGTGTGTGTGCATACACACAAACCCACTACACACACACAAACACCACCACCACATTACATACCACATACAAGCTCACACATTGGCCAAGCTAAGATTAAAGAAGTAGAATTAAATAAATACTTTATTCAACGCTGCTTCGTGCCACTTCATTTATTTAGTTCTAACTTGACCAAGCTTTGCGTACATCAACTAAAGGACCGTACGCTGTTCTAATATAAGAACGAAATAACGCAGAAACGCAGAAGCGCATGCGTCCCGCCATCCGCTGACGTCATTCACAGCCAAATGTGTCTTCACAGCCGTCGCCGAAGAGAAGAATTTTCTACGGAGTCTCTTTCCGCCGCGGAAGGTCTTCGCACGTCCAAGTGTGCTCCAACGTGCTCCATTGTCACTTAAATAGATGCCGCTTCGTGCGTCTTTGTGTGTGTGTATGTGTGTGTGTGTGTGTGTGTGTGTGTGTGTGTGTGTGTGTGTGTGTGTGTGT
>NC_069003.1:36908575-36916380 GCF_001194135.2 Octopus bimaculoides
ATATATATATATATATATATCTGTCTATCTATTTCTGTCACTCTTTCTGTGTTCTTCTCTCACTCTCTCTCACTTTCCTTCTCTTTCTCACTATGCTATGTCTGTGTGCATGTGTATATTCCATAGCAGAGATGTTGTCCATATTTAACCCCGGGCAGCCTCTTCTGCAGATGTGGTTATATATTATTTTAGCAACATCATGTCGCAATGTGAGGCATTACCTCGATTCCATTTGTGGACAGCTGCTAATTACATGCTAATTACATGTTTAAGTCCTCCACAGAAAAGTGACATAATCAACGTGTGCAGTTGCAGAATCTCTGGATTCTTAAGGCTTCGCTGTCCTGTTTCTTGTTTCGTTGCAATCTCTCGCTCTTCGATTGCTGAAGAGCGAACCTTCCAGAAGTAGGAGTCACGAGTCCAAAAGAGGCGACAGTTCCGTCGCCTTAATGTTGTCGTGCTTCACACGATTGCGAGAAACATGTCAGGGAATAACCTTTCTGGGTTTGGTTGTTGAGTGTTTGTCTTCTAAGACTTTTTTCTGAGATATGTGAAGCTCTGCACTTCTAGGTTCAAACGAGAGGTCATCAGGAAGTGATTCTTGAGGAGTTCTACACCGACCCGTTGGAGGGTAGTCGGTACGTTCTGAGCACTTGACAGTCTCTGTGTATGAGCGTGTGAGTGCGTGTGTGTGTGTGTGTGTGTGTGTGTGTGTGTGTGTGTGTGTGTGTGTGTGTGTGTGTGTGTGTGTGTGTGTGTGTGTGTGTGTGTGTGTGTGTGTGTAAAAGTGATTTTTATATGTCTGTAAAAAAGACGTGTATGTATGCATGTATATATATATATATGTGTGTGTGTGTGTATGTATGTATTTTATGTATGTATGTATGTATGTATGTTTGCATGTATGTGTATATAAAAATATGTTCTGTATAAAACTGTGTGCAACATGGTGAATGAGGATGTGGTTTTGTGTGTGTGTGTGTGTGTGTGTGGGTGTGTACACATATCAGTATTATCATTGATAATTTGCATATCGTATAAATTAGAGAAATATGAAGCAATAAAAATATAATCTATGAACAAGTTTTATTTAATCAATGGAATCCAGATTCTGTAAATGCCGTAAAATGAAATATTTTTACGTTGAGAAGCAACGATCCCTTTCAGATGCAATAGAAACTAGCTTTCTTTTAATGATGATTAATTAACACAAATTAGCACAAATATTTCATGACTTTAATCAAGAATGCATTGAATTCGCTGCATATGATGTGTTCACGCATATCTCCTTTGGTCACTAAGGTATAGAGCAGACATAGGCACCTTTAAAACAAAAAGGGCCGCATAAGACGTCACTCATCAACAGGCGGGCTGCACTTGTAACAATATTCAAGATAATTTTTCGTTCAGAAGAAAGGCCCACGGGCCGCTCTTTGAGCATAACTGGTGCAGAACAGTTCAAGTTCCGTTGTTGTTAACTGGTTCTATATTTATGATGAATATAGTTCAGTTGTAAGTCACCTTTCTCACAAAGAAATAAGCAACTTAGATAATTCATGAAGTGCATCTTTGAAGAAGAAACCTGTCTGATATAAGAATTCCGCTGAGACTTGTAGAACCAGTGGTGAATGCTTACTGCGTCCGTCTCTCTTCTTTCGATTGCTTTCATGAAGATGTTTATATCGGGGCTGAACGATTCGCATTCAACAATCTCCACTGGTTAGTTTACATTCGACGTCACCGTCCTACTTGATGGACGTGGCGCAACATTCAGTGGTCAGCTTCTTGTTGCTGACGTCATCAGTCTGTTTACTGTGTCCGGTTGCTTATCACAATTTTTCGGATGGGAATTAGCAAGTCCTGATTTTAAGTCCAGCCAGCGATAAACTCCAGACTGGACAACTGGAATGTCCAAGCAGGAATACATTTTAATAGTAATTAATAATTCTTTTTAGTTTTTCGCACAAGGCCTGCAATTGTAGGCGACTTCAGTTCTCAACTGGTATCTTATTTTATCGGCCCCGAAAAAGATGAAAGGCAAAGTCGACCGCGGAAACGTTTGAACTCAGAACGTCAAGTCAGACGAAACGCCGCTAAGCATCTTGTCCGACGTGCTAACAATTCTGCCAGCTCACCACCTTAACAACAACAACGATGATGATGATGATAATATGAATGTGTGTGTGTGTGTGTGTGTGTGTGTGTGTGTGTGTGTGTGTGTGTATGCAGACATGCGCGCATACACACACGCATGTTTGTATGCATGTGTATATGTAAGTTTATGTGTGAGTGTGCGTCGGTGTGTCTGTGAGTATGTATATATGTATGTATATATGTATGTATGTATACATGTATGTCTGTATATATATGTGTATGTATATATGTGTGTATATATGTATGCATATATGTATGTATGTATGTTATGTATCTACGCAAAGCAGAAGCCGCATCAATGTGATTTAAAAGATCAAACGAACCGAACTTGTTCTATATTTCGATCAATGAGATCATAGTCATGGAATGAAAGAAAGAATTTAAGTAATCTTTCGTTTTAGGATCAGAAAATGAAAGTGAACAGATTGACATTCTTTGGTAAATACCAGGCAAACATGCGGAGTACACACACCAACACCGCTTCTTTTGTTTTTTGTTCATTTTTTTTTCCTTCCATCGAATTTATATGTTTTCAACAACGGAGATTTCGATTTCGCAATAAATAAATAAAACAAAAACTACCGCTCATAGTTCTTTGCTCCCTTCCTCTTCCTTCCCAGTTTTTGCTTTTAAGAATTTTCCGATTTTTTTTTTTAATTCTACGTTTCGACGGGCGATGATTGCAATTCTGAAAAAAAATTTATGGAAACTGAAAGAAGCCCTTCATGTGTGTGCGCGTGGGCGCATGCGTGCGTGCGTGCGTGCGTGTGAGAGCGCGTGGCCTAATGGTTAGTGTGTTACTGAAGAAGCTATAAGGCGTCGCTTGACTACCAAGCTCTGAGTGCACCGCTTCTAAAGCAGAAACAGCAGTAAACCAATGCAAGTAACTACGTAACTTCTCTTTTTGAGTCGTTTATTGACATTAGGCACTGTATTGGTCTGTTGGTTTATTCTAAAGCATAAGTGGGACGTATTTGCACTGTTCATAAGGCAAATTTCAAACAGCTCTCGGGACTCAAACGCCACTTACGTGCTCATGTACGGAAAGTGCACATCTAACAAGAAGAGAAGCAAACTAAACTCTTGTCTCTCTTTCTCTATCTATCTATCTATCTATCTATCTATCTATCTATCTATCTATCTATCTATCTAGATAGATAGATAGATAGATAGATAGATAGATATGACATATAAAAGTAGGTTTCAAACTGTGCAAAGATCATCTGACAGAGAACTCGAAGCGTTCGGTAAAATGATGGACGGAATAGCTGTTCCTTATATCAAATTTGAACGGTGTTTTTCAGTTTCACGCACACACACACACACACACACATACATACATACATACATACATACATATCATACACACATACACACACACACCATTGTTGCCAGCTAGAGAGAGAGAGGCTAATCGACGAGCGATAAAAAGGCGGAAGTAAAGAAGAATAGAAAGAGAACACATTCTTTTGAACAATCCTTTAAGTTTTCAGGCTGTAGGTGGCGCTGTGTGTGCGTGTGTGCATGTGTGAGTGTATGTGTGTGTGTGTGTGTGTGTGTACATGATTGAGTGTGTATGTGTATGTGTATGTGTGTATGTATGTATGCGGATAAGCATATATATATATATATATATATATATATACATATACATATATATATATGTATATGTGTGTATATACATACATACATAAACACATGCGTATATATGTATGTATGCATATGCGTGTGTGTATGCATGTATGTATTGATGTGGGTGCACATGTATATAGAGCTTGAGTCTCTGCGTGAATCTGTTTTCACCTCTTTCTCTCTGTACACGTATATGGGTATTGTGCGCGCGCGCGCGTGTTTGTGTGTGTGCGTGTGCGTACATGTATGAAGAGCGCCTATGTCCCTCTGGTCAACGAGTCTGACGAATCGCCTGTGCAGCTAAGTGCTTTAGAGGTGAGAAACCAGTGGTCACTCTCTCACTGACCATAACAAACATCCTTCTAAATATATATATTTAGAAGGAGGAGGAGGAGGCCGACGACGACGAGAAGAAGAAAAAGAAGAAAAAGAAAAAGAAAAAGAAGAAAAAAAGAAAAAGAAGAAGAAGAAGAAGAAAAAGAAGAAAAAAGAAGAAGAAAAAAGAAGAACAAGAACAAGAACAACAACAACAACATGAGAATATCACGGCTGCAGCGCCTTTGATGTCTGTTAAAACTGACCAGGGGCTGAACAACAACAACAACAACAACAACAACAACAACAACTGCAACAATTGTAGATATTTCAACAACACTAAGGCTCCAATGGTGGAATTAGAAAATTGAAGAAAACTGATTAAAAGATAAAAAGATCAAAGCTACACGGTTACCATAATTATTATGTCTTTGAAGAATCGTCGAGAATTATGCTGCCTTCTCGCTCCTCATTTCCCGACCCATTCTTCTTTTTCTGCTTTCTTTTTTATGATAGTGTGGCATCATTTAGCGGAGTTTAGTGCTTCTTTTGATGTTGGCTGTTATGTCTAGCAGATAATGCGACCATGTGAAGGTTCCAAAAAGCAAGATATTATGCAAGGGGGACAACTCATATACACGCATTGCACTTGTAATGTACAAATCAGACGGTTAATTTCTCTTCCTGAAAATCCCAGTTTATCCAGAGTCTCCTTTACTAACAAAACCTAGAGCTCCAATTATTATTAGTATGATTATGAATTCATAGTCTGGATACAGAAGCTGGGGGTTTCAAAGCAGTTGTCCATAAATATCTTCGTTTTCTTTGATTTCCAAAGAGGCATTTATATCTGGAGGGCAGCTGACCTCTATGATGGTACATACCTTTGCCCCTCTGTCCCAAACAACAATATCCGGCCTGTTATGTATACATTTCACTGAAGTTTTGATGTGAATATTCCACCAATATTCCTTGAGTTGGATACGAAATTAATTTTCAAATGTTTTTAGCATATGCAGCGTTGCGCGCGCACGCACACCTCCGCCACCACCACTACCACACGCACGCACACATTTACATACGCTCACATATACAGACACACACATGCCACAAACGCACACATATACATATACATACCGCACACATACAAACTCGTATGCATGCATATATGCGTAGCAGTGACAAAAAGAAAGAAACAAACGAACAAACAAACAAACAAACGAACGAACGAACGAACGAACGAACGAACGAAGGCAGGTAGGAAGCGTGCGTGCGTGTGTTTGTGTCGTGTAAGTTGTGTGAATATGTCTACATGTAGATATGACTTACGTTTATTGGTAAAAAAAAGAAAGAAAAAAAGAACTGGTGCCGCATCAAAAGTTAACCTTGTCGTCCGATCAATAGAGATCAATAAATTAAATAACAAACTAAAATATGGGATCGAATAAAGTCTGTGTGATTAAATGCCGTTAGCAGAAAAGGCAATGAAAGAGAATCCAGATTGAAATCTGTGCAGGGATCGATAGTGATTGTTAAAATCCTTCAACGCCCCAGCATGGCCGCCGCCCGACGACTGAAACCAGAGAAAAAATACTTGTGTCTTGCTGTGAAAATAGAATTTGTCGATAAACCCGGCGAGTTTTCACAATTCTAAGCAAGAATCGAACAGAATTGCATTTTTTTACAATGATTATCTCCCCTCCACTGTGTTAAGGGAGACAACTCTACATCTGAATGGAAATTTGTTTTAAATGTAAATTTTTTGTACTTTGGTTGCCAAGGAAACTAAAACTAAAGCTTGAGTTGTTATTTACTTTATTTCTGTCGTTCTGTGAGACAATAACATCTTTGACAACAACAGCAGCAGCAATAGCAACAACAACTACAACGAGAATAATCTTTTTTACTCAAGGCACAAAGCCCGACATTTTGGGGGAGGAGGAGGCCAGTCGATTAGATCGACCCCAGTACGCAACTGGTACTTGATTCATCGACCCCGAAAGGATGAAAGGCAAAGTCGACCTCCCCAACTCACCACCTTAAACTACAACAAGAATAATAATAATAATAATAGACTTGACAACATCTGACGCTGAAACCAAGATGAAGAACGTGAAGAGGTGGAGAAACGCAAGCATGCCGTCATCTCACGAAAAGGTAATAATGATAATATTATGTTGTGTCTGGGGAGGGTCATATTGTCTTAATGCCTCCTTATCTAACACACACACTGGTTCGATTTCCACTCAAAAAATATTTATATTTTTTTCTTTGCAAAAACAACGAAAATTTTGGAAGAAAAAATATAAATAATAAATGAGTGGAAATCGAACCAGTGCGTGTGTTAATAGAGCTTTAAGACAATATGACCCTCCCCAGGCACAACACAATTTGATTCAACACTTGAATTCACATAAAGAATCTTGCAAACCAAACACAAAAACGAAAAAGGATAATGTAATTTTGGTAAATATATCAGTTAAAACGAGATGTCAATGTTATTTTCATTTTTGTGTAACTTAGACGATAATATATTCACCACACCCTGTATGTCTGCATATATATATATATATATATATATATATACACAAAATACATTATGCATATATGGACTCAAGTGAGAAAGAGAAAAACAGAAAAATGAAGAGAAAGATGAAAAACATGGTGTGTGTGTGTGTGTGTGTGTGTGTGTGTGTGTGTAAGTGTGTCAGAGTGTGTGTGAGTGTGTGTGTGCGCGTGTGTGTGTGTGTGTGTGTGTCAGAGTGTGTGTGAGTGTGTGTGTGTATGTGCACGCATATAGATGTATGTATACATATAAAAAGGAAAAAAAAACATTCCTCACAATAAACTTTATAAATCATTGAAGCAAAAATCAGACAAGGAAGTAGGAAAGATGTCGTTTTAATGTTTTAAAAATGTGTGTGGGCTTATGGTTATTGTGTTAGTCATCATCATCATCATCATCATCATCATCATCATCATCATCATCATCATCATCATCATCATCATCAACATATATGAACACACAAATGTATTCTTTTAAATTGTATCTCAAAATCTTCTCTGCTTCCTTGAAACGATTTGTAAAGGTTTATTGTGACACATTCTCTCTTCATTTTTTTATCTCGTGTATAACAACACTTGATCTTCACTATTAAATAGTCTCGTTGGTCCAATGAACAACACACTAAACCAGCAAAACACAAACTACAGGCAACGTTTTGAAACGACCAATATCTCAACAAAGAAAGAAGAGACCTGACCAGGAATATTAATAAAGAACTGCTCATAGGAACAGTCACATGTAAGGAAAGGCATGGAATACCTCTCCCCACCACCTCACAGGAATAATGCACAAAGGCCTTTCTCCTTTTCGTCTTTCTACCATACTTGTCCTTTTTCAGAATAGGTAAATGCATGAGGCCTGGGGGGTCACCTTGGAAGCAAGGTTCCCTGCTCAACTACCTCAGGTCACTAAATATGGATGTGGTGACCAGGAGGGAGACCAGAGAACATTTGCATCTATTTTCACTGTATGGCTTCTTATGTTTTCAGTAACAGAATAAAATTCTAATTTTGCCCCCCATCCCTAACTCCTCGATTTTTTGTCGTTTTTTTTTTTAACTATTTTCTAAATTTATTTGGGATGAGGGGCACTCAACATTTAGAATTACCCTTCTAATTTTTTTTTTTTTTTTTTTTTT
>NC_069003.1:36916390-36920595 GCF_001194135.2 Octopus bimaculoides
TTTTTTTTTTTTTTCTTTTTGAAAATTCAAAGCTGATTGATTCTGGACATCTTTCCCACATTCAATCTGTCATCAGAAACCAAGAATCTCCTGGCATCTTCAGTTTCCCTTAATTCTTGGGCTACGATCATTTCAGTTTTAAACCACGTCGTCAGTAAGTGGGACACATCTTCACACAATATGAAATAAATAAAATGATACAAGATATAAAGTTACATAAATAGCGAAGCGAACTTTAACCTTCTAAGCACACACACACACACACACACACACACGTACACACACACACACACGTTCGCACGCTACTTTATTGGTTACTCGTTGAAATAAAAGAAAAACGCGATTGCCGCCCATTAATCCATCCGTCACAGACACGATATGTTGCACACGAAAAGCCAAGTGTGATATTAAGAAGCGTTTTGTACCAATGAAGGAAGTATAAAAAGTGTGAAATGCATTGGACTCGCCCCACGACACGCTTTCTGGTCACAGTGTTACTGTTTCTAGTGACACCGGTCGTTACTGGCATTGATTGCAGTGGTCCTCCGTCGTCGTCTTTCTGGTCGAGCTCAGACAAGTCAGCAATGACCGACGAAGAATGCAAACAAGAAAACAAAAGTCCCAAGGTGAGTGAACATAAAAATATTAAAAAAAACATGAAAATTCATCTTCTGTCGAATGGATTTGTAACTGAATTAATGCGGCAATATATGAGTGGTAACGGTGTTACAGGTAATTAGTCCCCTCCGAAACTTGTAGACTAACAAATAACAATTTCAGTTGGAAAACTATTAAATTATTAACATTGTTACAATGTGAAGAAACTAGAATGACGAAAACAACTGTCACGTTGTAATTATTTCTTTACTCTTTTATTATTTAAGTTCTCAGTTCAAATGTGATCGAACTCATTGACTTCGACTTTCATTCTTCTGGGATTAAAGAAAACAAAATAATACGGATCAATTTAAATGACTGTTCTTTTCTTAAAATCTGGATTTGTCTATGTTATAAATAATAATAATTATTATTATTATTATTGAGTGAGAGAGCCGTGCATGCCATCAAAGTGAGAGCAGTGCGTGCCATCATGACTACCCATCTGATAAGGGTACACCAGGCACAAGCATATCAACCAGATGTATGCGACATGGTGATCTCATTATCAAGATAAACAGCGCATGATCTTGCAGGTGGGGCCCAGTTAGAATTTTCTTCAGCTCGAGTAGCCCATCCCGCTCCAAAGGTCCCTGAATAAGGATTCTTTGAGGATGTTCAACGAAACACCCATGTTTCCAGAGGTGAATTATCCAAACCCCAAAGAATTCCTCTCAACACATGGTTATGATGCTCCCCCACTAGTTCTGCTCGTGACCAGAGATGCACATATTGTCAGCCACCAAGGGACATGCTCAATTGGTTAAGGTCAAGCATCTGACAAGCAAATCTGTAGTATTGCACTAAAATTGCTGGACTTGTACCAAATTTGAAATCATTATTATTATAATCAATAATGACGGTCGCTCCTGTCAATTTTGATGTATGATTGCTTGAAGGAAAGGATTTAAAAAGAGAGAAAGAAGATAGCTTATGAAACTAGAAGAACAAAAGAATCTGCATCTATTTGCGATGGATGCATGAATGTAATTTGAGTCCAGCGATGGAATTTGCTATGAAGGTGCAATGGGGATATTGGTGATTTTGATTTTGTCTGGGATTAGGCTTAATGGGTCTGTTGATTGCAGGGTATAAGTCTTTTATTGTTCTTTTTCTTCAGTTCAAATTGTTTGGATGCATCATGACACATTTTATGCTATGCAGATCGATCTTGGCAATGACTTTCCCAAGATGTCAGGTTAAGCTTTAACAGATTTTAGGGATTGCTTCAACTTATCCTTTATACCTCAAGACAATTCTTCACTTGCCATGTTATCCCTCCACATGTTGGTCATACAAAAGAATTTTCAGAATGAGCTTATCTTTCCTTCGAACAACATGTCCTACCCATCTGCATTGAATTCTCAGCAGCATGCTTTTGATCCTGGAGATATCACATTTTGCTAAGATTTTGACGTTTGATATCTTATCTTGCCATTTCATGTTGAAGATATTGCACAGACAGCACATGTGAAAGGTCTTAAGTTTCTTTACATGTCTGTAGTAGGGAGTCCATGCTTCTGCCCCATACAAAAGTGTGCTCCAAGTTTAAAAAGGATATATTATATAATGTAGTTTTACATCACCTTAAAATGACAACGTGGCCACGACTGGATTTCTTTTGCTGATTGTGTTTGCTTGATATCACGGTTGACTGGAGATATTAAGTAACAATAACTCTAAAGAATGTTTGTATTCAGTCTTGGCTCAGCTCTGATTTATGATGTTCCGTTTTGGTGTAACTGGTGTAATCTAAGATTTGACTGCTATTTCTAGCGGGTCAGACAATCACGTAGAAGTTCCCTTCGTATACATTTCGATTATTTTCGCAAAGATTCATTAAGAATATAAAGCTAACAATTTTTTTATCTTTTGAAATTAAACTCCTAATAAAAAGAGAAGTCGGGAAGAATATTATATTTTACTTTATGGTGTCTTAACAGAAACTATTTGTTATGGGACAAACTCTTCATTCTTTTAACTCGGCCACTCTCTCCTTTCTATCTCTTCATCTCTTTTCCATCTCCATTCTTTCAATAAAACCATTGTTTCCACATCTTCCCCCCTCTTTCCCCGCTATTTTTATATTCCTTTATCTCCGTTCTTCTCTTCCATGCTTCTATTTTTCATGTCCACAACCACGACTTCTCTCGGTTTATTTCTTTTATTGTTCATAATTCTTCTGAACTCACTTCGTTGCCATAAATTGCTTCTCTCTCTCTTTCTTCCCTCCAACTCTCTTTATATCTTATCTCCCTCCCCCTCTCCATACTTTATTACACTCTATTAATGGTCTCCCCCCTCACTCCCCATACTCTCTTATAACATTCTTCTTTCTTCGTTTCATCTCTCTCTCGCTTTATTTTTAATCTTTTCTTTCTTTTCCATTGCTGCATCTTTTTTTCCTCTCTGTCTTTCTCCCATACCTCTCTCTTACATTTTCACTCTCCCTTCATATATTCTCTCTCCTCCTCTCTCTCTATTTATCTCCCCTTCTACGCACATAGCTATATAATTATTTGTGTACATATATATACACACACACACACACACTTTATCCTTGTGTTCACATATCAAACACCCAGGAACACGTGTTAAAGAGCTGAGCGCGATGGTAAGTCTTCGTGTCCATCTGTCCGATTATTCCATCTCTTTTGCTAAACTTTCTGGTTTTATATTTTTATTAATTCATATTAACATACTCAGTATATACATCAACCTATATATATATATATATATATATATATACGTGAGGTGTTCCGTAATCTTTTTTCCTTCTTAAAGACTTCACACATTTACAAACAATGGAAAATAGATTAAATGACGTTCGCAATTATTTTAGAAATTGATCTTGATGTTATAATGACCAAAGTGGCTTCTAAAGAAATTATAGAAGCCCCTCGGGTGGGTTGCATATCTTGAAGGGTCCATTCTTCTCAAATCGTATCATTCTGCCGATTCTGATAGAAATTAATGTCTTTGTGGAAATATATAAACATTAAAAAAATGGAATCAAGTATAAGCAGTTTAAATGGAGATGATGTGGTAATATTTTTTTTTTGTTAACACAATACTCTCGGTTATTTTACCCTTTGTAATCGAAAGGGGTGGATTAATTTGTTCATGCAGCAATGAGTGCATTTATTCAAAACCGGTGCGTGTTTTGTTCATGCGAATAAAGACTATAATCTCACACGCATGAATAAACGCAATTTCACTCATATACACGTCTGTGTGGGTGTGTGCATATACATATATATGTGTGTGTGTGTAGAGAGAGAGAGAGAGGGGGGAGACAGTTTAAGAATTCGTAGAATGTAAATATTTCAGCGTGTAAGACCCCCGGGAATTTAATATTAAAAATGGAGAAAGCCATTTTATGGGATTACCTTAGGTTTCCCGCCCATAAGGGGCTTAGCTTTATGACCCATGACCTCTTCAATATATATATATATATACCGGAGTAAGCACATGAAATGTGCAACAAGGTGGAAAAAAGAGTACTCAAATACCAGAGGTAGAGTAATATATATATATATATATATATA
>NC_069003.1:36920688-36926304 GCF_001194135.2 Octopus bimaculoides
ATATAGGGAAATTATACTGAAGTCTTCGAATTTGCTGGGAGGTATTAATGTATTAATCAACCTTCCGTAAAATGGTATTCTATTGAGGTGATCTCACTCATAGTTTAATATAGTCTTTTCTCTTCACCTCACCGGTAATTACAGTTAAAACATTCATAAACCAATTTGACTGAACATATTCTAGTCAAGCTTACAAATGTTCGTATCTTACCTGACAGTAAATATAAATTTTAATCCTACATTACTGTAGTCTTCCAGAGTGGATTTTTTTCTACAGGTATAACAGTGCCAGGAATAGGTAAATGGCACTGGGCTATACTGTGCTTATTTTTTAAGAATCTTTACGAGATATTTTTTTAAAAAAGAATAAAGGTGAACCAACTATTATATGCATCTATAGCCGTAGAAAACTGGCCTTACTTCGGTGTTGGTCTACAGTGTCGGTGTCAGGAGACGATGCTATTCACCCTTTTTCAGCCTTGTCCCTTTTATTTATGTCACGAGGGAAAGTTGTGCGGGTGAATGACATCGTGTACCAATATCGAAGGATTACCAGAATATTTCGACCAATTTTCTAGGGTTTGCTCTAGACCCTCCCACTCACTCAGGCGATTTTAAGGTGGTTATTTTAATGAAGACCACCGCTTCACGTAAAGGGTACGGAATATAATCTTCATTTTGATTAAAATACCAGCTACTGCAGAGTAAAACCTCTCCCTACAGTTCACCAGCATTTAGCATCTCTGGCGGTCACTCCCTTGCTGTCCATTTGTTATTTTACTTTCTGTCTACCAATCTGAGTGGAGTGTGAAACCTATTACGTTTTATTATATGTAAGATTCAGTCTACTATGCTATACATTTAAACTTCCCTGATGTCAGAACTCTGTCAAAAAGTCCCATAAATAGAAGTTTGGCAAGTATTTAATTACGTTATACCTTTTGCCAGTTAAACTGATTTTGTTTTGCCCAGGTCACACTTGGCTGAGCAGGTTATGGACACCAACATGTGGCATTTTTTATGTTTTTTGTTTGTTTGTTTTTTTACATTTTTGCCCCTACCCCTCCCTTTTCCTATCCTTTAAGTTTTGACAGCTATTCCAAAAGCTCCACCGATTGACATTCTATCCTCGACCATCACCTCTTTATGTATGTATACTAGTTTAATACCCGACAGCAAGATGGCAACATCTTCAGTGTAAAATTGCCTGCCCTTTTGAAATGCGACGTTTTTAATATAAAATATATTCATCTTGACAATGTTCTGCTTTGACTGCAATCTCCAAGCAAACAATATTATTATTAATAATAAAAGTATTTATAATTTGTTAGTATTAATGTCTCCTCTAGAAAAAATTTGTAAAGACAACAATAGGTGACTAATAAGAGTCCACTTCTGCTTAAGAGGGATTTGTAATTCTATCCTCTGGCCTTAATCCTGTTGGTTTATTGATTTTTGTTTTGTTTTATATTCCAAGGTCTGTCACAAAGAAAACAATAAAGGGACAAGTGTGGTGGTGGTGGTGGGAGGGTTGCTATGGTGATGGTAGGTAGCAGTGGTAGCTATAGTGGTGTGGCAGTGACATCACTTTTGTGTGTGTGTGTGCGTGCGTACATGTGTATGTATATGTGTGTGTGTGTTACTTGGCATTGTGTAAATGTCACCATCGAGCAAGAAGTGTCCTTCATTTCCAATCTTCTGTGAAAATATCTCTGGTCATCAGAGAATATTACTTTGCTTTGCATCCAGCCTTAGAAAATTACCCCAGCAAATTCCATAGGAACATAGAAAACTTGACTTTATTTTCTTGATGATGATGATGATGATGTCATTAATTGATGTCTTCATAAAATATATAAAGTGCACGGGTTTAGTCCTATTGCATGGCACCTTGGGCAAGTGTCTTCTGTAGCCCCAGGCCTTGTAAGTGGATTCGATTGACAAACTGAAAGGAGCCTGTTTGTAAATACAAACACCGTATGTGTGTATTACACTCATAAACATGTAGTAATAACACAATTGAAGCCAGTAAAGAATGCTCTATACAGCCATTCAACCTGCTAGAAACAGCAGCCTGAAAATAACAAAGAATAGTCTTTGTCTCTATGCATACAATGGATTTTGTTCCTAACTATAAACACTTCACTCTGTCTACATGTGCACATATATATATATATATATATATATATATGTATATATGTATATAATAATAATATTAGGGACAAAATCCAAAATTACAGGTAAAAAACTCAATTAAAATCAATTTATAAAAAATTAAAATTAAATTGAGCCTTATAGATAAAGTATATATAAAATATATAGTTTTAGGGGAAATAACCAATTTTCAAGAACTCATCGATGAAAATCCACTATCACATATAGAAAAATTAATAATTAAAAGCACAATAAATGAGTATAATATAAAGTAAAGTAAATATCATAAGATAAATATAATAATAATATAATATAATAATAATAATAATATAATATTATATTTATATTATTATTATTATTATATTATATTATTATTATATTTATCTTATGATATTTACTTTACTTTATATTATACTCATTTATTGTGCTTTTAATTATTAATTTTTCTATATGTGATAGTGGATTTTCATCGATGAGTTCTTGAAACTTGGTTCTTTTCCCTAAAACTATATATATATATATACATACATATGTGTGTATATGTAATACATAGAGGCTTGTAGTACATAAGTATCTGAATGAGTAAATTGACCTAATTAATGACCAGGATGCCATTGTAACTAGCGTCATTATCATCAATGAGTCGGTTATATTTAGCTGGCTGAGGGTTCCTTTCTTTCAACTAAGAAATATTAAGGCTGGTTTGGGCAGATATCAGAACATCTTTTCTTGTGAACCGTTTATCTCCAGCAAACTGGTTCAAAAGTTGAGAATCTGATTTTTCAGATTTGGAACAAGTCTTCAAAAAAAGACACTTGTTGTTGTTTAATCTCCAGGCCCTTCATTCCCACCACCCTTCATTGAGTTGTCATGTGATCAAAGTGTTTTCAACTGTTGACACTAACCACCACCGCCCCCTCTTTTTTTTTCTTTTTCTTTTTTTTTGCCAATGTCAGATAAAAGTGTATCTAGAGCTGCTACATTATCCACATGTCCTGGTTTTCAGTTGGTAGTGCGATTGTGATGTTGATTTGAAGGAGATTTGGCTGCTATTTTTTCAGACGTTGAACAACCACTTACAGACTGTCTCTCAATAATGTTGATATTTTATCAATGTTTATCAGTGAGGAGATCCTAGCCCCGCCACCACCACCACCACCTCTGTTCTCATAAAAAAAAGAGGGCATCAGTGTTCATGCCTGTTTTGAAACCTGACCTAGATTTAGTGAGATTACTTGAGTTGATGATACCCGGTTGGAATATGTTCAGGGTTAATGCATAAAGGAAAAAAAGCAAAACTCTGATGTCTGTGGTGGTGGTCGTGGATGAGGGTAGGGGTTGGCCTGAATACTTAAAAACAGTGAGAGGAGAGACGCTGTGTTTTTGTGACAGCCATTCTTTACATATGGTAAAAACCTGATTACTACCAGTTCAACAGGATTTAATTACATTTATTAGTCCCTGCAATTAAAAGCCCTCCAATTCATTGCACACACCACGTGTGTGCGTGTGTATATATGAGGTTTATGTATACATCATGTAAATGTATGTGTGTGTGTGTATACATTACAGATATTGTGCAAATGTATATATATTTGGGTGTTGCCAGAATTTTGGTCAACTGGAATCTTAATTAATGAAATGGAACCTCCATTAGTTGTCCAATTTTCATTTGTTTGCGCATGTGTGTGTATAAATCATATACACAATGCGTAGGTGTACTTTATATACACACACTTAGCATGGAAATGGGTTTGTCGGAACTTGTTGAAAACGTGTTCTGTGTATAGTCTTTTACTTGTTTTAGTCATTTGACTCCGGCCATGATGGAGCACTGCCTTTAGTCGGACAAATCGACCCCAGGGCTTCTTTGTAAACCTAGTACCAATTCTATCAGTCTCTTTGCTGAACTGCTAAGTTACGGGGACATAAACATACCAACATTGGTTGTCAAACGATAGTGGAGAGACATACACAAACATACATACATACATACATACATGTGTGTGTGTGTGTGTGTATATATATATATATATGCATATATGACAGGCGTCTTTCAGTTTCTATCTACCAAAGACATTTGCCCAAGGTGCCTTGCAGTGGGACTGAATCCAGAACCATGTTCTTGTGTTTCCATTTAACCCCAACCCTACCAACTGCACCTCAGTCCCATCCAACCCTTCCACATTCAGTATACCTGACTGTTGCTCAATCTTTCTCTCTCCGTCCTCTCCCCTTGGCCCCACATTGTTGTTCTCAATCGGCACCGACCACTTTCAGTCCTGTTACCTCCCTTTGTTTTTAGCCAGCATTTGCTTCCCCTTTTTACCTTCACACATCTCTTTGTTGCGATCCCATCTGGCTGCTTTCTATTCAATCTCCTGCCCAACAACTAACGTGACCCCCCCCCTCTCTCTCTCCTTTTACCCCCTCTCCCAGGGGGGTAAAAGGAGAGAAAGCCACTTGAAGCCAAGTAAAATTATCTGCAGGTGTATAAGTTTTTCAGGTAAGTCATAACTGAAAATTGATGGGATATACGTGTACACACACACACACACACACATATATAATCATTGTTGTTATTTTGCAGGGATTCGACTTTTACAGCTACAAGGCCAACGACATTGATGGCAATGAGGTGTCAATGGAAAAGTACAGGTTGGTGATTGATTTATACGTGTATTAATCGTCTATCATTAGAAAAGGCATGAATGTTCCAACTTCCTATCTCAAGATGCAAAATGGAAGTTGGTGGAGGAAGAGAGAGTTCGGTCAGACAGGAAAATAAACATGTCTGTTTCTGTGCTTTACGTTTATCAAATTGCAATCACAGAGTATTGTTCCTCTGAAAGCTGGACACAGGGACAGGTGAAAACCCTTTGTCTTTATATAAAGACAAGGGGTTTTCCTATGTTTCCTCTATAAATCTACATTTGTCTCCACACTGTACTGAGTTATAAGATTGTGTAGCATAGGATAGCATTGAAACGAAACATTTTTAATTAACCAATAATTCTGTAATCAAACTAATTACCAAGAATGTGTTATGTATGCCAGCTGGCCATTCCATTTACTGTGATTGGGGTGAGAACAGCACAGAAATGAGGGTTGTGGATAGGTCATGTTGTGATGGGGGAGGCAGAGTTCTGTGTTGTTGTTTCACCAAAGTTCTTGCCATCTCAACAATGTAGGCCATAAGGTTTAAATTCTAACATATCAACCATCCCACTCACTCCAAATCTCTGTATCACATCACCTATTCTCCCCACCACCACCACCACCAATGTCCCTAAGGGCATGTCCCAACATCTCTCCCTCTCTCATTCACTCCCCTTTCCAACTGGAGTTCTCATCTATCCACTCTACAAAACACCTATGTCTCCTCTTTACCTTGAATCTTAAAACTGGCACAAAGCCCCCACACACACACACACACACCCAATATTACTGATCCCCCCCCCC
>NC_069003.1:36926314-36935592 GCF_001194135.2 Octopus bimaculoides
CAATTGAGGGGGTTTTGACTTTTATATCTTGCAAAGGTGCTCGGTGACACAGTTGCTGCCAGTGCCACATAAAAAGCCCCCAGTTCACTCTTTAAAGTGGTTGGCATTAAGAAGGGAATCCAGCCTTAGAAACCTTGCCAAAACAAACAGTGCTGTCTGAGATGCTGTAAATTGTTTCGTGTAAAATCGATCTTGTATAAACCTATCCAACCCATATCATTGTGCCTGTCACTTTTGTTTTGATTGTTTTGTTTATTTTTATCTTTATTTCATTTCAGGGGCCACGTGTGTTTAGTTGTTAACGTGGCAAGTAAATGAGGTCTGACAGATTTGAATTATAGACAGCTACAGGAATTGTACGAGAAGTATGGGGAATCGAAAGGTCTCCGAATTCTTGCTTTTCCATCAAATCAATTTGGAAATCAGGTTTGTTAAATTTTCAGTATTTCGTTTTGTCTTTTAGAACCTGCTGCCTAAACACACACACAATCGCCTGTCTTTCTTTTTATCATTTTCCTCGTTGAACATTTCAGGAACCTGGCAGTAATGAAGACATAAAAAAGTTCGCCGAGGGATATAATGTGACCTTTGACATGTTTAGTAAGGTCAATGTCAATGGTGCCGATGCCCATCCCCTTTGGCACGATCTTCAGCGTGTCCTGAAGGGATCGTTATGGAAGTAAGTTTTTAATTTATGTCAAACAAAACTCCACTTTTATTCATTTTAATTTCCATTAGCTGTTGGGTTTTTCTTTTTTGCTCCAGCCTGGCCTATATTGAAGTGCTGTATGGCCAAAAGCATTACAGCTGTGGTCTTTCCTTCTATAGAGGCACAGGAATGGCTAAGAAATTTGCTTCCCAGCCACATGGTTCTTAGTTCAATCCCACTGCATCGCACCTTTCACTAGTTCCTTCTACTATAGCTTCAGGTCAACCCAAATTCTTTGAGTGGATTTGGTAGATGAAAGGTGAAAGAAGCCCGTTGTGTATGTGTGTGTCTGTTTGTCCCTCCACCATTACTTGACAGCCAGTGTTGGTTTTGTTTAAGTCTCTGTAACTTAGCAGTTCAGCAAGAGTGACCAAAAGAATAAGTAGGAAAAAAAGAACTGGGATTGATTCAGTCAGCTAAAAATCCTTCAAGGTCGTACCCCAGGATGGCCCCAGTCTAATGCCTCAAACAAGTAAGAGATTAAAGATATCTGGGGCCATCAAAAATAGCAAGTTACTACAAATTTATTAAGAGTTCTATTGTTGAAAAATGAAGAATTTGCTGTGAAGACGGTTGCTCGTTATTCCTGTGTCATTGAACTCTGTTTATCATTTCAGTGCCATCAAGTGGAATTTCAGCAAATTCCTCATTGACAAAGACGGCAAACCTTTCAAGCGCTTTGCACCCAACCAGGAACCTAAGGTAAGTTTAAACACATTTCAATCCGTCTTCTCCCTGAAAATAAAACAAAATTTTTATCATCATCATCATCATCATCACCCCCATGGACCAAGAATTAGCATGATGTTTTAGTTGTTTAACCCCAGGTCCATCCTGACCAAGCAGATCTCCTATGATCAAAGGTGTTTCAGTAATCTGACTTTCCGAATGTGTTCTTTCTCTTTTTTTTAAAAAACATGTTAAATGTGGTTTTAAAGATTTGAGAAGCAAATAGCATTTCAGGGTTTGCATTTCAAGTTCAAATCCCTCTGCTTTTTTATTTGGTTTTTTCTTTTGTGCTAAATTGAAATCCTCTCCTTTCACCACAACTTTCGTATATTTTTAATACTTGGCATCCATCTTTTAAACCAGTTCCTTTATTAACATTCATCCATTGTTTTGTTTCCAGTCTTCCTATTTGTTTCTGATTCTATCGAAAGCAACATCTGCTCCCTTCTTTTCTTCCTTCTCTCCCTCTTTCTAAATACTTGTTCTTTTCCCATATTTTGACTTCCTGTTGATAGGCTTGGCTGTGTGGTTGAGAAGCTTGCTTCCTAGCCATGTGATTTGGGGTTCAGTCCCACTGCATGTCGTGTGTGTGTGTGTGCACCCATGTCCTGATATCACATGATAGTTGTAAAGGAGCATCACTGTTAAACAAGTGAGGTTGTTGGTTTCCTTTTTCCATGGAAAAACATGTCTGGCCATCGGAAATATTAACCTGGCTTGGAAACAGTGGACGGTTGGCAACAGAAAGGACGTCTAAACCTGGAAATTCTGCCTCAGCAAATTCCATCTGATTCCTGTGGACATCAAATGATGTGATAATGTTGATGATGATGATAATGAACCAGACCAAAATGGTAACTTGTGGTTTCTTTTAATTGTCATTAGAATATAAATAAAATAATTATTTCAATGTAATCTTTCTGAATCTTTTTTTTCTCTTTCAGTCGATCGAGAAGGAGTTAGAGAAATTGTGGTAGCTGTCTGGAGACTGACCTGTAAGATTAACTTAATACCTGGAGAGGATAAAAACTTTGGGTTTTTAATCAGCAAAAGATAGACTGGATGAAGACTATGGTTGAAAACTAGTTTTAGTTGACTGTAGTTGGATAAATTGTCTGTCTTTGTTGGTCCCTACCTATGGTTTTTTTTCCTTTCTTTCTTTCAAATGGTTGTTTGAAAAATATATATTTATTCATTTACAAAAAAAGAAATCCCTTTCCTTTATCCCCCGCTTTCCCTCTCTTCTTATAAAAATGACAAAAGAAACGATCGGTTGGTTACTTTTGGTTGGACTGAATGAAGCTGATTTCAGAAAACCTTTTGAGAAAGACACAACAAAGCAGAGTTGGAGAGAGTAAAACAGTGTTTTGTTGATCCACCACCACAACAACAATCACCAGAAGATTAACCAACCAATGTAGTAGTGTTTGTCTTTTTTTAGGTGTAAATGTTTGGATTAATTAAATTTTTGTAATTCAACTGATTGGCTTTTTTATTTATTTATTATTTTAAAAAAAAAAAAATTTTTTTTTTTTTTGCTTATCTACTTATTCCTTGCTGCAGGGACCCTCCTTTTCATTGTTCTGTTTCTTCTTCCCTTTCTTTGTCTTGCAGGTTATTTGCCAACCTCACTGGTGCCAGTGTCGGGAAAGTAAAGCACCCAGTCCACACTCTGTAAAGTGGTTGGCATTAGGAAGGGCATCCAGCCGTGGAAACCATGCCAAAGCTGACATTAGAACTGGGCTCTAAGGAATCCGAAAGTCAGGTGGGGTGGGTGACACTTTAGAGAGAATGCACAGTAGTCACACCAACAACATACAAGGGGACAAATGGGACTGAGAGATGAATGTGGAATAGAAAGGAGACAGGGGTGAATGATGGAACATCTCTTCTTTTCTAAATTTATGTTTAAAATTATTCTGGAAGAAACCAGATGATTAATGGAAAGGAAATGATCGGAAACTCGAGGACAAGTGAGAGTTTTACAACACAACCTACCGAAAGCTGCAGATAAGTTCAGTTGTTGCAGCAAGGCAACAGGGTGACACAAAAGCAGTGTAGACAGAGCATTAACAGCTAAAAGAGAGAGAAGGAAATACTGGAAGAGAGCGGGAAGGAAAGAACTATATGATGTAGCTTGACGAGAAGCAGTGGATGCATCAACAA
Organism: Octopus bimaculoides; assembly: GCF_001194135.2. Taxonomy (NCBI): domain Eukaryota; kingdom Metazoa; phylum Mollusca; class Cephalopoda; order Octopoda; family Octopodidae; genus Octopus; species Octopus bimaculoides. Next base: position 36,929,919 of record NC_069003.1, read on the forward strand.
ATAAGGACTTCCAGTACATGCATCTCTCACCAGGTCTTCCACTGTAAAGAGCTCTTTTCTGTAGGGAGGCATAAATGAATGAATATCACAAAATGCTCCCTGCTACCTTCTTTTACAAGTCTGACTATTTTAGAGACAATACATCTTGAATTTTCTTCTAGGGGAGAAAAGAAAGGGAGAGTAAAACAGGAGAAGAAGAAAGGAATAGAATTTCATAAGACATTAATGACAAGAGGCAAGATATCTTTAATTTTTATTTGTTTCGCTCATTGTAGTCATACTGGAGCACTGTCTTTAAAAAAATGGTTGCTCTGAAGCAGAGATCAAGGTCCATATGTGATCAAACACTCTCTTGTGTCCTTGTCAGGGGGAGAATGGACTATCTGTTCTTTTTGCTTTTATTATTTAGTTTTTCAGTAGCCCTGTTTAGTTGGTCTCATCATAATTTCATTAATCTGAAAGAAAACAAATCTTGGTAATTATCTTTTCTAATAGAAATCAAATTGAAAGGGTTGTCAGAAGAATCGGCATTTAATGTCCACTTTTCTACATTTGCATGAGTCAGACAAACATTGATAATGTCAGCAAACAAATGACCACTCAAAGTACTGAAGAAACAAGATGTCATTAATAATTATTTCTACTCAAGGCACAAAGCCCTGAAGATTTTGGAGGAGGAGGGGAGAGTCAATTACATCGACCCTGTAAGGATGAAAGTTGACTTTGGCGGAATTTGAACTCAGAACATAGTGGCAGACAAAATACCGCTAAGCATTTTGCCCGACTCTGCCACCTCACTGCCCTCAAGATGTCATTAATAATGTTGTCTTTCGTTCATTTTCTTTGACAGACATTAGCTATATATAGTTTGTTTATCTGCTAAAATGAGACTTGTGATACAGTTTAAGCCAGCAAACAGTAATAATCTACACATCACTGAGCACCTCAGCTAGGAACCAAGATGGTGACAGCCATCACAGAACAACCAAGACCAATGGCTGCATGAACTTAGGTCACTCAACTTCAGTTACACAATTCAACAACTGCGACAGGTCCTACTGCTGTTGCACATCTCACACAAACTGCTTCACTTGCTGTAAACATTTTCCCTCTCATTCATTACAGCAACACTCTGGTCCTCCCATCAACCTACCAACAAATATATCTGTGTTGCAATCTCAATTGTTATTAAAAGAGATCAAAGGACACCCACCTCACAGTGTTTGGGTACCTGAAGTGCAAACAGGACTGCATCAGCGACATCACCAGATTCAAGAATCTGAAAAATAAATGAGAAATTCAAACCACAGATCAATCTGAAGACTTTTACGACGAAATATGTTTATAAGAGTTATTTGCAGAGGAGGGAAGGTTTTGGTAATTGAGATATTTACTTGGAGAGACTAAACTTGTCCACCCGGACAAGACATAAGTAAATATATACATACCTTAAAATCTCTGTTTGGAACTTCTTTTCTGTCTGGAAAAAGACGAGGGACAAATTCTGTGTCCACTAAACCAGGACTGATGGACTAAGAAGAGAAGAAGAACTTGATCAAGAAAAACATTGAGTATTTATTTCAAATGTTGAGTATTGTTCAACAGCAAAAGGGTATTGCTTTGATGACCCATGAAGACCATGAAGGGATAATACAAGGAAAACATATTTAAACACACACACACACACACATATATATATATAATTGTCACTAGATGTGACTACAGTGTTAGAAACATCTACATGGCTAGAAATAAGAGCTAACATGTTCTAATGCTGTAGCAATACAAGTGTTTTTCAACACCCTAGTCAGATTTTGTGACAATTACAAGTCTCCTTTTTGGTAACACATTGCAAACTGCTGTTTATATTAATCTTATATATATACATATAAGTGATGCTTAGTTAAAAAGTAGACTCAATACTTGCCGTGACTCTGATATCAGATTTGAGTCTTCGCAGCTCATTCCTGAGTCCTTTGGTCAGTGAAGTCACTGCAAATTTAGTTGCACTGTAGAAGTGAACATCTGGTGAGTCGACCACTCTGTGTCCAGACATACTGCCGTCAGTTTGGTTTTTGTTTAATGTAAACAGAAAATAGAAATAAAATGAGATAAATTCAGACCAGCTGCTTGATTTAGAAACTGATTAGATGAGTCATTCAGGGGGCATTTTATAGAAGCTTAGGGTCCATAAGTCAGGGAAACACAATGTGAGTAGTTATGCAGCTCCTCCTGAACAGCAAGGAACCTGTTCTGCTCTGGCCCCTTCTCTCATCCCCCAACCATAAAGATACCCCGCCTCACAGTACAGGTTGTAAAGTGGTTGGCATTGGGAAGGGAATCCAACCATAGAAAAATGCCAAAGCAGACACTGGAGCAGGAAGCTGTCCTTGGGCCCATCGGAGCCATGTCAAACTGTTCAACCCATGGCAGCAAGGAACATGGATGTGAAATGATACACAATAGTATTTTTGAAGAGCTGTTTGTTGTGAGGTACTTTGCATCCATCTGGAGCAATGATACCATTGCTGGTCACTCACTTGGGACTGTGGCTCCTCAGGCTGGGCAAATGCTGTAACTCAGCCAAATAAAGCAAAACATAAACCACCCAAAAACTGAAGGAGTGAAAGACCAGCACGGATTAGGATCCAATGTTTCATGTTACCCCACCACCACCCACTCTAAACCATATAAGAAACCAAAAGAGCTGACCTATTTATGTGGATGAAATGACCGTCAGTCACATTTCGTTCCTCCATGGATTTAAAAGATTCTCTTGTACAGATGCTAAGAGCCAAGACATTCACCTGCAGACAGAAAGGTTACAGATTAATTTTAGTTTCCAATGTGAAGAAAACGACACATCCAAATGTATGGTCCTAATTAATCTTGAGTAAATTAGTCTTTATCAATGCAGCCAACTTCCTTACATGTGATTCATGCCTTTTGTACCAAGGCACACTTTCAGATCACATGGACCCTACATTTTCTAGCTAATATTTTTGCAACTTTTGAAGAACTTCCACATTCAAAATCCATGATTCAGTATCAATCAGCATAGCACACCTGGCATAGATTCTTGCAGGGAACCAAGATTTCTGAAGGCAGGGAAACTTGGGAAAAAAAAAGAATTCTAACAATACTTTCTCTGCTGGCAGCTTCCATTACCGAACAAGGACAAGAAACCACTCACACTGAACATCTCCCGCCATTTGTTAGTGTCCCCAGTAAGCAATGGCTCGGCGTGGGCCAGTCCTGCATTGTTGATGCACACATCCACTCCTCCATAATGGGCCTTGATGGTGCCAAACATAGACAGGATGTCCGACTCATTGTTGAGGTCACATTTCACAGCCAACAAGGAACCTGCTTCACCTTTCAGTTCATCAGAGATTTCCTAAGATAGATTAGCAACAGAAAACAGTTAACATTGGATAATAACAGATTAAAAGATATTTAAGAACAGATTAACTGGTTTAATCAGAAATTTAACAATCAGTAAATAAAGAGGGAAAGGTAAACCCAGAGATTTAACAATATATTACAATGCGTGAGATTAACTGTGGATTTAATGGTAGTTAATACATAAGAGATTAAATGCTCACTATCATTAATAGATTAACAATGGATAATACTTGAGAGCTAATATTTATTAGGCTGAGAGACAAATATGAGAGTGTCTATGAAGAAAGGAGAGACAAATAAACAGAGAAAATGATTAGAAAATCTCAAAGAAATAATAATTACTTGGATGCGCTGCACATTTCTTGCACAACCAACAACATTCATGCCAGATTTCACCAACTTCCTGCATATAGTGGCACCAATGCCACACGAAGCCCCAGTAACCAAGGCTGTCCGTTTAACCCATTTGTCCATTGTGAAAAGCTTGTGTTGTTGTTGTTGACTGCTACAAGAAAAGGAAAATCAAATTCTTACTTAATTAAATTTATTAACAGGTGAGAGTGAAAATGAGGTTGAAATTCAGTGATGGTTCTGGCAAGCAAAAAAAAAAAAAACATCAGAAACAAAATACCTGAATAGATAAAATATTGATAAAATAGATAAACTATTGATCTACCAGGTCATGGGTCACAAGTAGTGTATGGCATGGCTGGGTAATGGAGTTTGCTACAATCAATATCGTGACTCGGTAACATTTCAGTACGAATTATTTGCAATTTCTATACAGACACAACACGAAAATAATTTGTGGCTTTGTATCAAAATTGAAATACATTTTGAAAGTTGAGATTTAGGGAAAAATAAAAACAAACATGAAATATCTTTATTTGCTATGCACAGACTCAAAATTATAGCTCAACTCCAATTGAAATCAACTTTTATTTTCCAATTAATGAGAAATGGATTTTAAAACCTCGATTTTAGATAAAATAAATAAAATGCATCAAGTTTGACTTCAGAAGCATGAGAAGTGGTGTGCAAGAGAGACGAATGCACAGGGATGGTCATGTGTTGTGTATGGATGAGGAGAGCTGTGTGAAGAAGTGTCACACCCTAGCAGTAGAGGGAACCTGTGGAAGAGGTAGACCCAGGAAGACTTAGGATGAAGTGGTGAAGCACGACCTTCGAACGTTGGGCCTCACGGAGGCAATGACAAGTGACCAAGACCTTTTGAGATATGCTGTACTTGAGAAGACCCAGCAAGCCAAGTGAGACTGTAACCATGGTCTATGCCAGTGATGCATTAACTGACTCATTTAAGAGTGCTCTTCAATCATTGGACAATAAATTGCACTTGCAAAGATCTGTTGAGGCAAGTGAAATCGTTGTTGTGGATGATGCCAGTGCTGCCTGACTGATCTCATGCTGGTAGCACATTTAAAACACCATTCAAGCATGATCGCTGCCAGTTCCGCCTGACTGGCTCCCATACTGGTGGCAGGTAAAAAGTACCATTCAACCGTGGTTGATGCCTGTACCACCTGACTGGGTCTGTGACGGTGGCACGTAAAAACCACCATTCGAGCGTGGTCGTTGCCAGTGCCGATTGACTGGCCCTCGTGCCAATGGCATGTAAAAAGCACCCACTACACTCTCAGTATGGTTGGCGTTAGGAAGGGCATCCAGCTGTAGTAACTCTGCTAGATCGGACTGGACCCTGGTGCAGCCTTCTGACTAGCCAGCCCGAATTCAAACCGTCCAACCCTTGCCAGCATGGAATGCGGACGTTAAACGACGACGATGATGATGACGATACTAAAATCTTCAATATTGGAGGATATTAGCATGTCATTACGTCCTTTATCTTTCATAAACCCTATGGTAGACGTAAAACGAAAATAATGCGAGGAAAACAATATTTTCCAGATATTTAGCTGTTATTTCTAGCATATCGAGTTTTCTGGTGAGGGTTTCATATTTTGTTGTCTGCTGCTTGAGGAGCAATCTACGCATGCGCAAACGAACATGCAACCGGAGTTTTGTCCCTTTGAAAAAGTGGTCGGGGGGAGGTTCTCGAAGAAAATTTGAAACTTAAAGAAAAAATATTCTTCAGATTCTCCGTAGTTTTCCACGTGGATTAAAAAAAAAAAGTTAGAAGAAAGTGAAAAATAAAAAACAAAATTACGATGGGGATAGGCTAAATTAAAAGTTTGAAAGCGTGTTTCTTTCTGGCAAAATCGTGAGAAAAAAATGAAAAAAAAAAAAAAAA
>NC_069003.1:36935944-36949805 GCF_001194135.2 Octopus bimaculoides
AAAATCCTGCGAGGAAGAAAATCCGAGACAAAAAAAGGATCAACGCAATCATAATTTCCATCCTCAAAAATAAAGATTTTTTACTTGTTTCAGTCACTGGATCGCGGTCATGCTGGATGAGCACCATGGACGAGTTGGGATCAAACAGATTCCGTTACGTTTTTTTTTTTTTTTAAGTCTGGCAATTATCGAGGTCGGGGTGTAAATACTCGGCCTCTGCCGTGTTACCTTCAAAACTTTTTTGACCGTTTCCATTGCCAAACTGCCCAAGGGTGACCCAAGTTCTATTATACAAGTTTGCGGTGCAGGTAAAGAATACGCACACCACCCATTTTCAACGTAACCCTGACTCTAAACACCGGTAAGATATATCTTGTTAGTATATAACGGAGGTAAGTTTTACATCATCTGAAAAAGTCATTAGTTGAACTATTTAGTCCTCTTGCATTCTGGTGGGTATCAGACCTTTTGAGTGACATTCGACCCCCAGCTGACGCCCTTAAATTAAATCTATTTGGGCCACGGTCGTGGCCTGCGCTTTTCGTGTTAAACAACTGTGAAGATCGCTCTGTGACTTTATACACAACCAAATGAATAAGCAACGAAACACTACAACAATAGATTTGTAAATAATAAAGAAGGAGAAGAAAGAGAAATATTGGGAAAACATTTGCTTGAAACTTAATGAAGTAATTAATTTGTCTAGTTCATTAAGAGAGTTCGATAGTAATTTCTGTGTAAAATAACAAACTTACCGCCAAGTGTAGAATCAAGTTTTGTGGTTGACAGAAATGTAATAAAGCGTGGTTGTGAATCAAAGCAGCCGGTTTAATGAGCAACCGATAAACTTTAGGGCTTTATGTAAATTTCTTATCTCGAGTCACGTCGAGACAGTGGGGGCAAGGAGGTAAGTAACAGCTGATTACATTCGCTGACCTGGTTTCGATTCCCGGGTGTGACAAATTTCTTTCACATTCGAAAGCTGATTTTCTGCAGCTTGTTGTCTGAGACTATGATTTTCATTTAGATTTACGAGCTTTTTACATATTAAATAAGTTACGAGAATCAGTACATTCTGTGAGGCCCACCTCTGTATATTTGTATTATCAACAAACACCACAAAACAGAACAACGTTGTACAACAGACAGCAGCAGTGATTTATTCATCAGCATGAATTGGATGTGGAGAAATTGCTGGCCAGAGGAGAAACAAATCTGGCCGAACCGAATATATTTTCGTTAATCTTACGACTCTTTTTGTTACATCACTTCTATTACAAAATAGTCATTAAAAATTGGGTTGTCTCCCCACTAAAAAAATGTGGCGACAAGAGACTGGATTGAAAGAGATCTTTCTGATTCAATAATTCAACACATTGTTGATGTTTGGCCTCCTCAATAGGAATGGTATGGTGTTTTTGTTTGGCAAAATAATTGACAATTAATTGCAATAATTGATTGGCCTATACCCCGATTAAAATTAAATGATTGGAAAGGTTCCAATCAATTATTTACACCGGTGGCGGTGGAGGTGCGTCTGTGTTAGTTTGGATTATTTTGGATGTAAAAAGAGTTGACTTGCAATGCTATTATCTTACCACATTTATCTGTTTTATATGAAAACCAGAAACTAATGAACGGATTGAAGCCCCACCCCACCCCCACCCTTATTCATGATATTTACCAGACAGATAAAATGTTGTAGATGAGGTATGGACTGGACCGTTCAACAGGATCCAGTGAGTCAAATGACTGTGTCAAGCTTTAATATCTTTCTTTGGCATAATTTCTATGACAAGATCCTTTCTTAACACCAATGGCTGTTCAGAATGTATTCAGTGCTTTTTACCAACACTAATGAGGTTACTATGGAACTCCCAAGACTAAAAAGCTGCCTGGAAGTCTCGTAGAGAGAGGGGCACCAGCTTTATGCTAGGTGCTGAGGGTGACAAAAGCATGTAAATGTATAAAAGAGTGCAGCAAGCCTTGTCCTGGATGAAGAATTTGGAGTTTAAGTTTAAATCCTTGAGCATTACAAGCTTTTCTATACTGAACTTATCCAGCTCTCACCTGCTGTCTGTATCGTCGCCCTTCATAATGCCGACCACCTTACAGGGTGTACTGGGGGCTTTTTATGTGGCACCAGCATTAGAGCTTTTTATGTGACACCATATGCATGTATATATCTATGTACATATGTACATACGTATGTATGTATGTAACACTTCTCCCTGGACCAACTTCAGCAGGATGATCAAAAGTTGAACCTTTTTCATGGAACAACTTCAACAGCAAAACATTGCAGAATATAAAATGGCAGAAGAAGTAAAAACAACCAAAATCATTTCAATTTTAAGTTTTATTTATTTTCACTTTTATTTCTTGACTGTCAAGGTTTTTGATTCAGCAAAGAATGGTGTAATTCTTTAACTCTTCACCTCTTTATTTAGTTATTGCTATTTTCACTCTGAAATACGATGTTAAGCTCTCAGCTCAGCTCAGCTGTTCTGTGCTATTTACACATCTTTCTCTGAGACAAGCAGAGATTTTCATATAAGTCACTTCAAACAGGATGATCAGGAGATTTTACCTCTCCTTGGGGTTGATTGTGGTGCCATGCCCATATTAGGAACATATATCCTTTTGCCATGGTCGTTGTGGTTATGAAGTGAAAAGCAAAATCATTTGAGTATCGGATAAAATGACAAGTGGTGTTTCTTCTGAATTATTACATTTTGTGTTCAAATTCCACTGGAGCTAACTTTGCCTCTCATCCTTCTGGGGTTGATATAATAAAGTACCAGTCAAGAAATAGGGGTCAATGTAAATGTCTTGCCTTTCCCTAAAATTGCCGGCTTTGTGCCAAAATTAGAAAGAATTATTATGAAGTGAAATACATAAATGCCATAACTTCTCATTTAGCCTTAGTTTTCTGAGACCCTTGTAGCTGATACAAGAAAGTCTTATGCTGTTAAATCACAGGAAATTTTGGGCCGTTGTTCAGTTGACTTCAATAAGATATCATTGACCTATAATGGAGGCAAAGAGACAAGATAACAATTTAACAGGTCATAAAAAAACATTAGAAAAGAGATACGAGATATATATATATGTTCTTGTATATAATATAATGCAAACATAAAAGTATCATTACAGGTGACAATAATGCAATCACTGTGTTGCAGGAAATTGACCTGTTTATGGACATATTTGAAGTATCAACAACATACCTCACAATGCTTGGGTGTCTGTAGGGTGAAGACAACAGCATCTGCGATATCCTGCGGTTCAAGAACCTATGAATATTGAAAAAAGAATGGATTATACTGTATCGTTACAATTTTGTTTCAATAAAAGATTTTATTGCATTGAACCATCATAGAGGCAAATATATATGACAAACAGCATGAATAAGATTTTGCCAAAACACATCAGGGAACCTTTCAGTTCTTTAGGCTGTAACATGTTGCATGAGAGCAACTGCTGACGTGCTGCTGGATACTCTTGGAGTTTGGAGTAGCAAACACAAGTGAACTTCTTGTGTTGATTATCTGCCGATTTGTGTTTAACCATTTAGCCAATTATATTGTTTTTATTGTAAGTAGGACTTTACATTTGTATAATCTTGATTTGTATTGATATATTTATATATTTTTAATGTAATTATGAATTTATATATTTTTATTGTACAATTTTGTGCGCATAATATCTTTATAACGGAATATATTTTATGAAATGCGTATTTGTAACCTGTCTTCTGTTTCTCATCATTATTTTTCCTATTTCTCCAATGGCTCAAATGTCTTGGGTGCTTCAGTGCGTCTTCTATATATAGAGAGAATTTATCTCTAAAAAATAAATTACACACACACACAAATATAATGTGTATAAAAGTGTGTGTGTGTGTGTATGTATGTATGTATGCATGTATATAAGGAAAAAACATTGCTCAAACCTTGATTTTCTTAAACATGTATGTGACCAAATCATGTTTATCAGGATAGAGGCGGTATTGAAACTCTGACTCCACAATACCAGGGGATATGGCCTGTAGAAGACAATAATGTACAAGCAGAGTGAGTGTATATCCAACAGGTCCAATGTGGTGTATATGTCACTAATATGTTCTTCCATACAACTCATATCTATATTCTGAATGATGTATAAACATCCTATATACTGTCATTTGAACATGAACAGAGTTAGTGTAAGGTGTGTATACTCCATAACTTGTTGTCATGAGTAGACTCATGACTTAAGACATTCCAGCCAGGCCCATCATCTCTTTGATTTTCTTAAAACTTCATGCTTTGTTCATCTTTCACATCCTACAACTTGCCGTTATAACAACAAATTTTAATCGTTACAACTGCTGACTCCGACATTTCATATTATTGTTTACTAATTAACATCTCCCATTACAAATGGTGACCCTCAACTTCAATTAAAATCTTAACCGTTACACATATAAATATCAACAGAAAAATACAATTCTCAGAACTTACTGTAACTTTGATATCAGACTTGAGACGGCGCAGTTCATTCCTAAGCCCCGTTACTAGTGAAGTGATGGCAAATTTGGTTGCAGAAAAGAAGTGCACTTCTGGTAAGTCAATCACTCTATGGCCTGATAAGCTGCAATACCAAATCAACATAAAGAAATGTTTGTGTGCATGCAATGGAAATTTTGACACCATATAACAAACAATAAATGTTTAAGTGAAGTTAACAGTCTTTGTGTGTTACTGAATGGTTAACTTTTGTCTTCCACACTAAAATTGGTTTATATATATTTATATCTAAATATCATGTAACCGATCGAATTATCGGATGTTGTTACACATCGCTGGTCAGAAAATTACAGACAATTAATAAATTACAGAAGCATTTAATGCGTGCGTGCATGCATGCATGTTGCAGAGAGAACGTCTTCACCTGAGGCAAAGCTGTGTATAATTTATAAAGAATGCTCGTTTACAGTCAGGAATGTCTCTTTACAGTGCATATAGTGTTCGTTTGCAGGGTGTATAGTATTTGTCTAGAGGGAGTTTTTTGTCCTTATTGTGTAGATAGTGATTGTCTCTACTGACCTGTTAATGTAGATCACATGACCATCGTTGATCTCATGTTCCTGCATTGACTTAACGGCTTCTCTTGTGCAGATGCTGGGAGCCAATACATTCACCTGTTGAAAACACATATTAACCAAGATATTAAAGATGGAGAGAACTTGTGTGTATGTGTGTGCACACAAACGCGTGTAGCTTATATACATACATACATACACACATATATATACGTGGGTGGTCTAAAAATCCATAAGTCAGGAAAAAGATGCGCTCATATATCTGTGGGTATATTATCCGAAGTGTACAATGTTATATATCCATCATCTCCAATCTTACGAATCGGTTTCACACTAGGGGTTCAATCGAGTGTTAGGTAACAATCTGATTATATAACCCTACGCTCATCAGAGGTAGCCGACATGGAATGAAATATGGTTTATTCCAGACTTGTGGTTTCAATGCATTTTGCTTTTGTATATCAACTTTTGTTAGTTCCTTGTAAATTTTTCTTTGAGATAAGGGTGGTTCATTGGTAGAGTTTGTGTTGTTGGTTCTTATCACTAGAGTATCTTTAAGGAGAATCTCTTGTATGTGGATATCATCACTGCTTTATCTAAAGTGGTCAAAACTGTGTTCAGTTTTGAGATAAATAAATTGAACTGACAAAATATTTCTGTGAGAAGTTTCTCCGTGTTTCTGATATCTCTCGATTGTTATTTCATTCGTTCTGACATTTTGTACATCCGAATAGATATGAATGGATTATCTGAAGTGTTGCACAGATTTCATATATTAAGAAACAGTTGAGGAGAAAGAATGGAGGAAAGAGGGAGGGAGGAAGTGGAGAAACCACTTACATTGAACATCTCCCGCCATTTGTTAGTGTCCCCAGTAAGCAATGGCTCGGCGTGGGCCAGTCCTGCATTGTTGATGCACACATCCACTCCTCCATAATGGGATTTGATGGTCCCAAACATGGACAGGATGTCAGACTCATTGTTGAGGTCACATTTCACAGCCAACAAGGAACCTGCTTCACCTTTCAGTTCATCAGAGATTTCCTGCGATAGATTAGCAACAGAAAACACTTAATTAACATTGGATAACAGATTTTGATTAAGCAAAAATGGAAAGCAATAACCCAGTTTTTTAATGGGGGTGAGGTAACCAAAAAGTACCAAAATTTTTTTCCTTTTTAAAAAAGTTAAAACCAAACCTCAATATGCTGCACATTTCTTGCACATCCAACAACATTCATACCACTCTTCACCAAATTCCTACAGATGGCTGCACCAATGCCAGTGGAAGCACCAGTAACTAGAGCTGTTCGTTTAATCCATCGTTCCATGGTTGAGCTGAGAGTTTGGTGAGGCACAAGAATAAGAAAATTAAATCATTTTGATGTAGGATTTGATGACGGACTATTTAGGAAAAAAACAAGAGAATTAGTGGGGAGGGGTACATATTTGAATGGGTGAGGAGGAAAGAGAGAGAGAGAGGATGAGAAGGAAGAAGTGAGATATTAGAAGGTAAATGTGTCGATCTTCCTTTACCATTTTTGCTCTAAATAACAACAACAATAAATTCTTCAAATTATTGGTACAAGACCAGCATGCCGATGATTCTGCCAGCTCACTGCCTTATTTATAATAATAATAATAATAATAATCCTTTCTACTCTAGGCACAAAGTCTGAAATTTGAGGGGAGGGGACTAGTCAATTAAATCAACCTCAGTATTCAACTGGTACTCATTTCATTGACCCCAAAAGGATGAAAGGCAAAGTCAACCTCAGCAGAAATTGAACTCAGAATGTAGCAACGGGCGAAATACTACTAAGAATTTTATTGGGTAGTCACAAGTGAGTTTGGATTTGTGAGATGGGATATGAGGGAAGATTTGGCAGCTATTTCTAGCAGGTGAAGAATGATCATGTAGCAGATATTTTCTATGGGACCGCTATGCATGATTAACGGGAAATTCTTGAAAAATTTGAGAAAGTTTAATGCATTTTGCTGATGCAGTGCATGTGACAAAGTGTGTGTGTGTGTGTGTATGTAGTGAATGCACATGGTTTTGTGGTTGGGGGAATCAGCTCTCAACGGTAAGGTCGTTAGTTTGACTTCTGGAGGCATGTAATGTCCTTGAGCACAACATTCCATGTCGCTCCACTCGTTTGACAAAAAATGAGTTGTACCTGAGATAAAAAGGTAAAAAATGATAATAATAATAATAGAGTTTTGCTTCTTGGTTTGTGAGAACAACATAGCATGACAGCTGAGAATGGCTAGAAGAGGAACATATATTTGAATAGCAAAGTAAATTTTATGATTAGAAAATTGTTATTTTTAAATCTCACAACGAGAGATATTCAGTGACAATACTTTGGAGTAAAGATTGTTTGCCAATATAACATGGCAGTCCTGGAAATACATAGATATGGTTTTGAGCAGGGTGGTGGGTGCTAGATTCGCTTGTTCGAAAATATAAGGACACAGATTGTGTCGTATAGCCAGCTGGAGACGGTGTCTCCTGGGGCTAAATTACAGCAACATCAGTTCAAAACCAGGACTGCCATGTTATGTTGGCAAACAATCTTTACTCTAAATTTTATGATGTTTGAAACTACATTTTCTTTTTAAAAAATATATATATTCTACTTACAAGGGAAAAATACAGAAGTATACTTTGTGTGTACAAAATATTTCGTGTGTCAGCTGCAGAAATCTCAATAAAAGAAAGACAGTTTTTGTTTTCCTGTGTTTATGACCTGAAATTACCAGACCAAGTAAGAAAGAAAACAAGTCTTTCTCTTTCACACAATTCAATTTTGTCAATGCATTTAGCATGCCAATTAATTACGCACACACACATCTGTGTGTGTGTGTGTGTATGGTCTGTATGTATTCAAAACCTGTTTTAGAGAGTTATGTAATCAACATCAAGCAAAGACATACCCTATGTATGTATGTATATACATGTATATATATACATATTTCTAGTTGTTGCTTTTTTCGTAAATTCACCCATATATATATATACATTTACACATGCGTATATGTGTGTGTGTATATATATATATATACACACATGCATAAACATGTATATATACATGCACACACGTGTGTGTGTATCTTTTACCTTTTGCTTGTTTCTGTCATTGGACTGTGGCCATGCTGGGGCACTGCTTTTAAGAGCTTTAACTCAAACAGTACTTATACTTTGTTTTTAAGTCAGATATGTATTCTATCAGTCTCTTTAGCCAGTCTGCTCAGTTACAAGGTCACAAATAAATGAATACCAGGGCATCAAGTGGTGATGGGTGGTAACAACCACACATGCATAGATTTGTGCATGCGTGTATTTATATGATGGGCTTCGATACAGTTTCCATGTACCAGATTTATTCACAAGGCATTAATTGATCTGGGCTTATAATTGAAAACCCATGTCCAAGTCGCCAAGCAGTGGGTCTGAACTCAAAACCAGAGAGTTGCAAAGCAGCGTTCGTTTCCTGGATAATCTCATCCTTAAACGATGTGGGATATCCATGTACCTTCTCTGTAGCAAGATATCTCCATCTCTGTCGGTCTTTGACCTAAAGCTACCTCTCCACCATTTCAAATACCTCACCACCACTTAATCGATCAGGTCATCCCATTAAGTTCTGTTCAAATTTTGAATAAAGAAAACAAGTGATCAAATGTTATATTTAATTGAAATTTAATCATCAATGACTTCCTTCCATCTATTTACAAGCTTTTTAATCCCATCAATGTAAAACTCTTTCAAAGCAAAGAACTCTGAAATGTCAGTTTTGACCTCCTCCTGGCTTGCGAAAGTTATGTCCCCCAAATGATTCTGTAAACTACGAAACAAATGGTGGTCTGAAGGAGCAAGGTCGGGAGAATAAGGTGGATGAGCAATTTTTTCCCAACAAAAGCTCTTTGATCTTCTGTGATGTGATCAATCCCACCAGATAGAGAGAAGAACCTTTTTCCCATGAAGTTCCCTTCTCGGATGTGGTTGAGCTTTTTCCCTTTTACCAAACCAGTTTACGTTTAACATTTCGATAGAAGATCCATTTTTCGTCACAAGTCTATCCAAAAAGGGTGAAATGAGTTCGGGAGAATGGAGAGAAGATCAGATGCCAACTCAGGATTTGTGGTTGCTTTCGGACAATTCATGAGGCTCCCATTTTCCAAGTTGTTGAAGATGATGTATTATGTAGCTGCTATACAGTTTCATACTATAGTTACTGTTATCTTGCTAGTCTCACTAATTGAACTGTGGCCATACTGGGGCACTGCATTCTATGATCTAGTCAACTCAATTCTAGTTCTTTTGATTCGTTTTCATTTTGTCGACTTTGTAAGGGCAAAGAACAAAATATCACGTGTGTGTACACAGGATGTTGCTGCCACATCTATTGAAGGGAGGCTAATATTAAAAGAAGCAATGAGGAAATAACCATTTCCATTTCTTTCTCTGACTATTTAAACTCTTCAAAATGGATCGATAGTTTCTGGTTATCATAATCCGAGCAAATATAATTTCTCATTGGAAAAAAAAAGACAACGAAGGTACCTCTATGCTATCATTTAAAATAGCAGCCAAATTGCCTTCATATCATATCGTTAAATAGAAACACTGGATTAAGGAAACCGAGATACTGAAAACGTTGTTCGCAGTGATGAATAGAACGTTTTTGGGTGTTAAATCAGTGGAGGCGATTATTGTTCATTCTCAAGACCAATAAAATGTAACGCTTTCTACTCTAGACACAAGGCCAGCAATTTCGAGGGAGGGGGTAAGTTGATTACATCGATCCTCAGTGCACAACTGATAATTATTTTATCGACTCTGAAAAGATGAAAAGTAAAATCGATCCCAGCAAAATTTGAACTTGGGAACCTAAAGACGTACGAAATGCCGGTTAGCATTTTGCCAACTCGTCGCCTTAAGACCAATAAAAAATATACTAAATATTATTTTCCAGTTGTTTTCTTTAGTAAATCTAGAGTTGTCGCCCTTGCCTTGTGTTCCAAGAGTTTCGTCCTTAAAACACAGTAAATTGACATTAAATATTGCCTTTGATGGCATATAAAATGCAGACCCTCTATGCAAAGTCAGATCCATAATACATGCTTTAATGCATTAAATACCTTCTCCTTTTTTGCCTCAATATGCGTTGTTGAAATTGGGTTCCATCTAATCTACTCGTGCGTCTTTTATGCCATCAATTATAGTAACTTTATTATATTCACGCCTCTTAAGTATGCCAGTACTTACTTCAGTGAAATATTTTCACCATACACAGCCAAACTGTTTTGTTTCTTCGGAGATTGGAGAGAGAAAGCCAAGACACTGAGTCTTATGAAAGAGATGATGAAGAACTGAGACATCTGGTGCCTTACTGTATTCAAGACCACCACAGCAGGATTAATACTGGTGCTCATGCCACATAAAAAGCATCCAGTACACTTCGTGGAGTGGTTGGCATTAGGAAGGGCGTCCGGCTGTAGAAACCAGGCCAAAACAGCCAATGGAACCTGGTGCAGCTCTCCAGCCCTGCCAGCTCCTGTCAAAGCATCCAACTCACATCACCATGGAAACCGGATATTAAATGATGACGAAGATGATCATTATGTTAATGTGTATAAAAACACACAAACACAGAAAAAAAAAAAAGAAAAAAGAAAAACAAAACAAGACAAAACTCAGTATGGAAAGTGTTCATATCTTTTTTTTTATTATTCTGTTGATTTATGTACATTTACAGTCTCAGAAAACAAAGTGGAAGGGGCCAAGGGTTTGAGGCTTTCGCCTTTCTTAAAAAAAAAAAAATTATAGAATTAAGGACAGGGTAAAAAAAAAAAATAAATAAAAATACCTTTGTTGAAAGTCGAGAAAAAGAAAACAAATGGGGGAGACAGGAAAAAAAGTTTTCTTGAAATTTTAAATTCCGCATTCTTATAGTAAATGTGAGAAAAATCCAACAGTCTCTCCAACTAATGTCTCCCAAACCTACAAGGAGTTTGTTTGGGTGGGGAGTGAGGTCGCCAGGTGCCAGTAGAGACTGGGCAGTCGACGGACATAGAAGAGGCTGGACATGCCAATATGAAATGCAGAAAACTCATTTTGCTTAGGGATTGCAGTAGTAAATGCAGAGACGTGATAGACAGAGTGAAGAGAAGAGAGATAGAAAAATGGTGGTGGAAAGTAGTTCTCAAACACCTTCTCCTCTGGAGGGTTCATCGAAGTTTTCCACAAGATCTGAAACAAAAAAAAAAACAAGCATTTATTATCTCACAGATTATCACAAAGCTTTGGAAAACAGTCACCTATTTTATTTAGTCAATCCCATGCTACTCGGCTGGTCTCACTAAAAATAAGCCAACGTACGAGGAGTATATTATTTTAAAATGATTCTCTCTCAGAATCAGGTTAAGACTTGCAGAGGGTCGTAGGAGGCCATTCAGAGTCCCTTCTTCAAAAAAGAAAAAAAGTGTTATGTCACTGAAACCATTCAAAGAGGGTCCAATGTATCGGCTGATTATGGGTTCTAGCTTTTGACTAGGCCTGCCCCATCGAAATTGTTGGCCAAAATTTAAAAACAATTATTATTATTATAAGGCAGTGGAGCTGGTAAAATCGTTTGTTCAGTGGCTTTTATGATCCTTACCGTTGATGTAAAACTGACATCGACATTTTGATATCGACTGTCAGAACATTACAAGCTAAAACCTTTGTTCTACCCACAAAGACTCCTTCTTGTTCCACTGATTTGATTGAGGCCTTGAAATCCCTTTGAGTTACAAACTAGAAACTGAGAAGCCTGGTAGCTTATGTTGAGTGATAAGGGATGGGGAATGATGGTTAATGCTTAAGGAAACATGCAAAAGCCTACAAGATGTGTGTGGGAATGGTGGAAGCAAAAAGTCTACTGTACCAGGAACTTCATCATCATCAGCATCAATGTCTTCTGTAGAAGGTTTGCTGGTGTCTCCCTCTGCTGCAAAAAACAATCAAACAGAGTTAGCCTAATCAACTATAATTATAATAATGACAACAACAACAAAGTGGACCATCATAAAAATATAAAAAGTGGATTAAACTATTTTTTAATAAATATTTCATGCCAGATGCAACACACCTGAAATATCTGAAGAAGTGTCCAGAATGATGTCTGCTGTCAGTCGTTAACGATCTCGCTCCTATCAGTTGATGATCGACACACTTGACGTTTACCAATTAATATAATTTCCAAGAAATGTCTTCAAATTATTTTATAATTTCTATATTGGTTGCTATAGTAACATTATTATCAGATCAACCAGTGACAACAAAAACAACAACAGATTAAAGCAACAAAGGTCCAGACAAGAAGACTTACCTCCGGCCACGCTATTAGCCAACTTCTTTAAATTACTCAAACTCTCGGCACCAAGCTGGTTCAAGATTCCAGGTAACATTTCAGCAATTTCTACAAAGATACATTCAAAATAACCAACACAATTGAACCAAATCAAAGACACTACATTATCAAGTTTATATGTTCACACCTATTTCTATTAGGGTTTATAGATTTGCCAGAGAAAATATGTTGAAGCAATTAACAGTTAAACAAATTGACAAAATCTTTGAAATTCCAGTTGCATAAAGCACCAGTGAAGTACAGTTTTTGCTCCTGAAAAGCTCCAGAAATTCTATTTTCAGTTTTGAAATTGAACAAAAACTCTGACAAGTTAATGGCACTAAAGTCCAAAAACATCAACAGTTGAATCATCTGATCAAGCTGATTGAAGACAAAAGAATAAAGCAATTTCCAGTTTTAAAGACTTTTGCTGACAAAAGTTCAAATTGAATGACTTTCAAACTGAATTTGCGAAAAAGTTCTTCCAACATTTGTGTGACAGGCCTAGTTGACATAAAACAAGACAAACCTAATTTACAAGGAACACCTTATGAAACCTATCACATGTGTATACATATTCAAAGAGAGAGAGAGAGAGAGAGAGAGCAGAATACCAAGTGTAAACTTACGCCTTGTCTCTGCATGGCCGGTAATGGCAAAGGTGTTAGCTGTCAAGGACGCCTGTACTTTGGGGTTGTTGAAATGAATTACTTGACCATCTTCTTTGATCATGTTCACCTACACAAAAAACAAAAATGCAAACAATAAAATCCTTTCATTTATTGAAAGCAGGAGGCATCCCAAACCACAATGCCCAATTCACATCTATCAATCAAGTCAACTGTTTCATAACGAGTAAGTTATTAGTGGGAGTCTACTGACAATGAGTGATGGGGTCTGGAGATGTGTTGGAGTCATTCGATGAAGGGACAGGGGTAGCTGAGAGAGAGAGAGAGAGAAGTAAAATGACGAGGCTGATACACACACGTCATCATTTAATGCCTGCTTGACCACGTTTACAAGGGCCAGAGGGAGCCCTCCCAGTCACTAACCCTTACCTGTTTCCAATCAATGTAATATTTCTCCCTGGCCAGACATGTTCTCACAGAATGACACAGCTTGTATGACAATCATTTTACAACTATCATGTAATATGAAGACAAGGGGACACTAACACAAACGTATACCTGGTGGTATTCTCCCATTCACCAAATCCACTTAGGGACAATAGTAGAAGACACTTGGGCCATACATGCTATGCAATAGGACCAAACCCCAAACCATATAAATATAGGCGTGTGTTGAAGGATCACTTTTATTCTTCCCCAACCATTTGCAACACAAATACACCAGCAAGCAAGGGACACGGGAGTTC
>NC_069003.1:36949815-36952367 GCF_001194135.2 Octopus bimaculoides
TCAAATGCGACAATATAACCATCTTCAACCCCCCCCTACACACTCACCTCTTCAATGCCAGAAATGTTGCTGACTGTCAACTTCTTCAGCGAAACCTGCAACTTTTTGTCGTCGGTGGTGGCAGTGCGATGGACGACCTTCTTTTTCCTTCTGGCTGTTCCCTGTCAACAGAAATTACAAACTGAATAACAGCAATTTAGAAACAAAGTGCTAATTGATAAATAACAACAGTAATGATTGCTACGAGAGACGGCACAGATCTACAGAATTTCTAAAAGGAGTCAGAAATCTGATGTTTTATGCTTTTCACTGACACGACCTCTACAACCAGATATTTGAATGTCAGAAGGTTATTTCTTGTTTCTTCTTCTATAACAAACTGCCCCTCCCCTATAACTCATCATTCTAATGCCAGCCAAGTTCCACTGTAACCAATTCTCTAAAAAGCCATTTACACTGCATTTCCCAGACCTACTGCAAAGAAGATTTCAGCTCCAGAGCTGGTGACGAAGCATCCCATTAAATACAGTATGCTTTTGGTTTCTGCAACAAGGTCCAACTCGTGTTGGACCTTGTTACAAAGTTACAATGAAAACTAAGAGAAGCAGAATATAGAGCCCAGAGGGAAGCATATTGGAGAATATTGTCAACAGCCCATGCTTCAAAGGGATCAAATGTCTGAATGGCATTTAGTGTGAAGTTGTGGCATTGAAGAATTTTTCAAGAGCATCAGTGATGTGTATGGAACAAGTGTAGTGGTAGACTGAAGTGTAAATTAGGCGTTAGTCTTATCTTGATTCTAAAAAAGAAAGTACTAGCAAACACAGATCAGTGATTTTATTAAGAGCTAAATCTATAGAAGTTCAGTGTGCTTACCTTACCACCAATACGGATATCTTTCACCTGATTCTGAAGCTGTCGTAACTTTTCAGCATTCATGTTTTGTCTGAATTAATTTAAATGTATAAATACAAAACCTGAAAATACAGAACAAAATCTCAGACATAATAATAATATAAACGTAATGCAGGAGAGAGAGAGAGAGAGAGAGAGAGAGAGGAAGAACAGTCGAAATAGGACTTCCAGACAGACGTCAACTCTGAAGAAGACAAATTCTAACCGTTGTACTCTCAATGAACTTATATTGCAATTCTATTCAATGAATTACATAAAACCTGGAAAAATGAGCTCATGTGAAAAAAAGAAACGAAAAAAGCCTCTCAGGCAAAACCAAGATACAGGAGAGAACTATTTTGTCAGAAGCCTAGCAACAGAGGCATTTTGGATTTGTGAAGTGTGTAAATGTAAATCCACTTCTCTGAGCAGATAATGCCCAGGTGAAGCAACAGCTAAATGAACTGAAGGTAATAAGGCACTCGGATCCAGAAATACCAACAGTGAGATTTGAACCAATGATCAAGGGGTATAATCTTTTCCTTACTTTTCCCCTAAACATGTGGGAAGGAAGCAAGCGGAAACCCACTACAAACAGGGTCATTGCAATTGCGGTGGGGTTGTTCTGACAGCAGGAAAAGGAAGCTAAATGCAGGGTAATTCTCTCAACTGGAGCAAAAGCTGTGTTTGGCTGAGGAAATAACAGCAACACACCAAAGGGAGGAGCCAAGCCTCGTTCATCACATTTCCACAAAAAGCTTCAGGTGTAAAAAAAAAAAAATTCTGTCTATTAAACATTACACAATAGACAGAGAGTGGGGTCAGTTGACGGCATCATATGTTGGCTGATGCAGGAGTTTCCAAGACTTAAGTCTGCACAAGAAACCAGTTTCAAAGTCACCCTTCCCGACCAGTCTACTGCTTCTGTCTGGCAAGAAGGTGTGAAGATCAACAATCCAGGACCTAATCCATTCCTAAACAAAATAAGCAACTAACTCTTGCCTCCACAACATTCCACAAGCTTTCTGAATATTGAGAAGCCAACTGTATAACACACACACGCACACAAGGATAGAAGGAATTGAAAGAAAATATTTTAATTATAAATGCTATTTACTTAATTGCTAATCAAGATGTGCAATATAGTAAATAATTTTCTTTTTTTTAATTAACATCACCAAGTAGAGGCTGGCAGGGACAAGGTCTTTATCATATAAATGTAGAAGTGAAGTGGCCTGCTTGAATATATATATTCATAAATTATCAGGTCAAGAGTTCAACTGTTTCATGACAATTTCTTTGTGATGTGTTTTGGTGACTGTAACAGGCTGGCACCATATCCAAGAAATGTTACCAAATCTGGCTGCTCAATAGTTTTAAACATTACCAAATGCTATTGCACAGCTGCAGTTTTATCCTATGAAGTGGATGACAATTTACAATGGGATAGGAAGCCAATCTACTACACAGGACATTCTCACATCTTGGAAATGCAGGAAAAAACCATCCTCTACCACCATATTTGAAAAGATCCCCTGGAAGAGGGAGGTCAATGCAGCAATCACAAGATAATCCCTATCTCCGTGACACATTAGCTTAATACTCATAAATAACGACTCCATCTTTCTCTTCTCCCTTCCTCCACACAACCCCCCCCC
>NC_069003.1:36952377-36969680 GCF_001194135.2 Octopus bimaculoides
CCCCATGCACATATTAATTAACAGCTGTTAACTTAATTAAGACAGCCGGATTCATTAACCAAATGTATAAGCTTCAAGCATCGATTTACCCTCCTCATTAATTATTTTTCTCTCTGGACAGAAAATAAGCCCAAGTTGAATTCGTTACTCAAGTTAGTTCTTACCAGACAGGAGGGCCACCAATTCAATAGTTTGGAACGCCTTATACACACACACAAAGCTTTTAGCAATGATCCAACGGCTTAACTCAGCAGTTCTTAAATCTTTACATAATACTCTACTGCAAACATTTCTTATTCAACTCACTTTACAAACGACAATGTATTTTCTTCCTCCAGTTCAAAGCAGCTTAACTAAAATAATAGTTAATTATAAGGAAAACGCACCAGATCAGGCCTACAGATGTGGTTAATAGTTGAGAGAGAGTCGGGAAAATACGATATAATCAAGAACAATCTCATTAGAGAAATGCTTTAATTGCCAGAGTTGTTCTTGAATAGAATCAACTCAGCAGGCACTGGTATCCCACCACAAGTGTTACCAATGAAATACGTTGACCATTTATACGAATCACCTGAACTTTTAATGTTCGTGACGGAGGGACTCGGCAGGAAACGTGGACAAGGAATACGCCACTTTCTTTACAGGTACAAGATTATACACACTTTAACCTGCACTATTTAACAAAGCCAAAACAATCATCATCATCATCATCATCATCATAAAAATAAATACGTTAAGGAGGAAAGTACTCGTGGGTAACACATCCGGTAGAACGAGAGTACAGTGATTTAAATAGAGAGAGAGGAGGAGGAGGTGAGAGTGTGTATGAGATGTGGGGTGTCTGCCAAACAAGGTATCGACATTGAAACACAGCAGAACCAGGGTGGCGGGAGGAGGAAAGAAACTCCCCAACAGACACACGTGGGTAAAATGTAGTCTTGGACAAGTTCGCCATACAATTATTTAATAGGAAGAAAGGAATAAATAATAGATACGTAAAAACTATTAAATTTATTAAAACACAATGTGATATCATATGGTAGGTCATCAGACTACACACGGTTTCGAGAACGAAGCCGCCTCGTCCACTATTTTTAGTCTTTAATAAGAATCGGTTAATTAATTATTGGAACGAAGCGAACGTTCCAACACAGAATTTCGCCGCCGGAAGATCCGTCCCTCGTTCGTCTCTCCACATCCACCTTCTTCTAACTATTGGATGGGAGCAGAGATGAAAAAGTGCTAGAAAACCAACATCTTAAACATTTCTTAAAACCGTACAGCATGAAATAAACGTTACATAACTGTTCTAATATTTATTTAGCTGTTTGGGGGAGGCCGACTGACATAGCAACCCATAGGACAACGAGGCTCTATAGCACAACATGCTAGAAATAGTAGCCAAATTTTCTAGTCTTACAGTCCCATTGCTAAAGATTGAAATCACTAAATCCTGTTCTGAAAGTCGAGTGACTAACATAAATTTTACACTGGTTACAAGACCCAAAAAATATTTCTACCGATGACCACCACTGTCGGCTCTACTTCAGTGGAACCGTCCCCTGTATAACGAACACCAACACTGAACCAAAGTTCCAAACTATGGCTATTTGGCATCACACTGTCGAAGGATCCCAAAGCTACCACATGCTGCTGCTAAGTTGTTTTTTTTTTTTTGTAAAAACTCGAGACATAATGATGACAGCGAATGGAGACGTTTTCACCTAACTACACCTGTCCACAAAGAACAACCGCCTACTACACTGGCTCAACAAAAGTGAGAACGTAATGCTAAACAAAGAAAGCGAAATAAATAAATAAATAAATGATCAAAGAGAGAAAAAAAATTCTTTTGTAGCCTGTTAGTAAGTGAAATGGCTGAAAACACGATTAATACGCGACTAACAAAGTAACGCTGCCGAGAGTCTAAATATAGACTTACCTTTTTACCTTACACACTTAAGTAGCTTCACTTTCTTACTACTACTACTACCCCCCCCCCACACACACCAAGTTATCAACCTGGGAGTTATTCATAAAACTTTATAATTAAACTTCTAACGACCAACAACATCCACCGACCTGTGAAGCAACTCTATAAACGCGAGATGAAGAGATGGGTGTTGTGATGTTCATCACCTTCCGGGCATGCAGATCTAATCAAAATGACAATGTTTACATACATACTCTCCATTCCTATTAACATTATACAGTATATATATATATATATATATATATATGATAGATAGATAGATAACGCACCCATTACACTCGGAGGGGTTGCGTTATGAAGGGCATCCAGCCATAGAAACCGTACCAAATCAGACTGGAATCTGGTGCAGCACCTCAGCTTACCAGCCCTGGTCAAACCACCTAACCCATGCCAGCATGAACAATATATATATATATATATACACACACACACACATGAAGCTGTTCCAACGAAGAATAGTAACTGGAAAACTGCAGAATCAGGTCATCAAGAACATTGGTGCACCTCTCAAAGAAAAGTTAATTGGCTGACCACGAAATCTTGCAAGCATTAGTTTCAACTCTTAATGATGCTGCAGTTTTATCAACAGTGCAAAATTGGGCAGTTGAATTTAGGAGGGGAAGGGAGAGTCTTGGAGATGAGAAAAAGGGACTGGATGTCCTGCAACTGCCACCACAAAGGAAAATATTGGTTGCATTCACCATATGCTGATGGATGACAGGAGATTGACTCTAAATCAAATAGCCAATGCTGCTAGCATAGCCTGTGAGAGAGTTGAGAATATTCTGCATGATGAACTGGACAAAGGTTTCTGTTCACTGGATGCCACATCTGACATCTCATCAGAAGTGCACCAAGCTGATCACATCACTGGTAAATTTGACATTGTTTGGGGCAGATCCAGCTCGTTTCCTTACCCAGGATTTATACTGGCTTCATCACTTTGAGCCAGAAAAAATGGGACAATCCATGCAGTGGAAGCACCCCTCCTCACCTGCCCCAAACAAAGCCACGGTTGTTTCATCTGCAGGGAAGGTGATGGCCTCAGCATTTCGGGGATGCAAAAGGCATTGTGTTTATTGACTATCTTGAAAAAAAAAACCCCAGACCATCAATGGAAAGTACTATGTCAAACACCCAGGAAAACTGACAAAAGGGGTCTTGTTTCATCAGGACAATGCATTCCTTGAGAGTATCTTGGTCAGACTATGAACCTTTCGGCCAACCCACATACTCTGACAATCTCATTTGAGGTACCATAGTCCAAGAGGCTATGAAATACGACTTTTCCGTTGACACAATCAAAGGTTTTGAAATAACCCATAAATAAAACCGATTCTTGTCCCTTCGACAATTCTGTGGTTAATGTTGATCTGCCATCATGGAAGCCATTTTGGTTCTACCTGAAGAAGAGACCAATATGAAAGGAAATTATATCAAGAAGCCAAGAGGTGTAGATTTTTGAGGCAAGAAGTGAGGATATGATTCCTCTGAAATGAATGGAGATCATGTTTCTTTGAAGACTTTGAGAAGGCTGTCAGTTTGTTTTCTTTAGAGATCTGGTTACCAAAATCCAAAGATGTTTGTGGAAGAGAAGATGCTTCCAAATGATGGCTGGGTGCTATCTGCTACTTTGTGGTTGAAGAAATGATCATCATTAAGTTAGGTGCTGCACAGTTCTCCTTTAGTCAGTTTTTTTCCCCTCTCTTGCTTTGCAAATCATTAAAGACACCCTCTTCTTGATAAGTTACAGCAGAGCTGGCCCCAACACAGCGATATGCTTGCTTTTATTATGGAAGGTGTTAAACCTATATTTTAGTCTCCCCAGTGGACTCAGATTGCTGGTTTCTTCGGTTCTTCTCGAGCCTGTTGTTACCTGCTTATTGGAAGCAAAGGCTAGGGTCTGCATTCTCTTCTTTGAAGCATTTCCAGTGTTGTGTGTCTCAGTTTGGGGTGTCTATATATATGCAGCACTGTTATTATCCTCAAGTCTGTCACAGAGAACGATGGTTTTGTTGTCTACAGCAGCTGTAAACTCCTTGCATAGGTTAGCATTACCTGCTATTTTTTTCCCCACTTGAGTAGTTTCATAGAATTTCTGATTAGTATTTGGTTCTTGTGGCATTTGCATAAAATAATTCTGGTCATATTTAACATCCTCCCCCCTTTTAATGCTAATAATTCATTTCTTTGTAGTTGGAATATAACTCAAGGCTGAGTGCTGGAGTTGTGTTAATTGTAGCTGTTTGTTCCTGATAGAACTGGGAGTTCATTCTATGGGCTTCAGCAGCAGGGAACCATGTTTACTGTGTTTCATGACATACTCAACACATTTCTTCATGCTGATAACAACATTAAGGGACTTTTGGAGAAAATACTTTTCCAGTGGCAGCATTCCTCTTATTCTTTCTCTTGCATGTGTAACTCTGCCATGGGTCATAACAGAACTGGAAGTAAAGTGAGTTAATTCCATTCTTAATATCTGGGGTTTCCCAACGTTAGACCTTGGCGCACACACACACACACAAGCACGAGTATGTTTAAGAGTCTCACCTCCTAACATTGTTTTGGAGTTTACAGTGAAGTGTAACCCGAGGCAAAGTGGATCAGGGAGATGGAAACCAAAAGCTTGTTTGGATACATGTTTGCACTTCTCCATCATTTCCCCCTGGCTTTGTATCCTTGATGTATGGAACAAGATATCCTTTATTTTGTAAATCAGATAATGATTAGTGACAGGAAGAGAATCCAGCTGTAAAACAATGCATCAATAATACATTCATCTAACCCATGCCGGCATTGAAAAACGGATGTAATAACAAATGAACTAGTCTATGCAAAAATGGATTTTAATCAGAATTTCTGACCACAAATTGATCAAGCGGATTGGCGGCTGGGTAATCTTGGATTACAGGCTTCTACATAGTTTCCGTCTACACAATTTTACTCACAACGTATGTGCTAGCCCCAGGCTACAGAAAATGAATTTTATCCAACATGCCATGCAGCAGGATTGAAACCAAGAAAACTTCTTAACCATCCAGCCCCACTGCACCTAAAAAGAGGATTTGGTAGACACACCAAAAGTCCATTTTCAGTGTGTGCGTGTGTGTATATGCTTGTCCAGACACGATGGTTGTAAACGAGCATCACCACCATACAGGTGAGGTGGTTTGTCTCCAGACTTCCATAAGAAAACATAGGAAAATGTTACCTTGCTTAGGAACTGGTGAGGGTTGGCGACAGGAAGGGCATAAGGCCACAGAAAACCTGCTTCAACACTCGGACTATCTTTTCCTGAATGGCATATCAATTGCAGTGAATTCTTGAGATCATTTCCCTTTCTCATTCGGATTTGGAACCAATTGCTAACAAGCGATTAGTTTATCCTCTCAAAAAGCAATAATTTATCTTGTAGGTTATTTAATATACCTTTATTATAGACACGCACACACACAAATGTATACCCCCCTTCCACCATCGACTCGGTTTCTTTTATAACGACAGAAAAACACTTTTTTTTAGTAGAAATTTTGCAGTGATATTCGAGAATATAGAATACAATTAGATTGATAAAATTTAGTAAAACATTACCCCCCCCCCCCAAAAAAAAACTTGTTTAGAACATCAACATTACGTGATCCACACTCTCTAAAAACGTATTTGCGCAAAACGTCATTAAAAAAAATGCAATTTAAAAAGAATTATGAGGAAACAAAAGAGGGGAAGAAATGATCCGAAACGCCTCCAAAAAACAACAAAAAATATATATTTTAATGTTATCAAATTAATGGCAATTCTCACCCTCGGAAACGTATCTAAAATTTCATAAAAATACACAGCACTTTTGAAGAGACTATGTGGAATGGAGGTGTTATAGAAGTAGTTTGATTTTTTTATATAGATGTAGTTTATAGGATCGCCTCGTAACCACGTGGTTTTAGGTTCAAATCCTAATGCGCGGCTCCATTAATAGCACCGGAGAGACCAAGCCTTTGTAAATAGACGGAAATTGTAAGAAGCCTGTTGTGCGTGTCTTTGAATGTCTCAAACCGCTAGACAACCGGTGTTGGTTGGTTTGTTTTCGTAACTTGGCGACTTGATTAAAACAAGTACCGGGGGGTCAATATGATCGACTAAATCCTTCAAAGAGGCGCTCCAGTATGGCCTCTGGCATGAAGTATAGAAAAAAAATACATAAGAACAGTATACATGTATGTATAAATAAATACACACACACACATAGCTGTCATACGATTCTGGCGTTACTAAGAATCCGCAAGCAATAAGTTTTCACTTCAACATCTTGAGGTGCCCAGCCTAAAGATTTCTTCGATGCAAAAATTGTTTTTTAATTAATTTCCTTTAGCAAATCACAATTAAAGTTTACAATAATAAATCAATATATTCCTATAATTTTTGAAAGAGTAAAATTTCTCCTCATAGGGTTTTTAAAAATTTATTTTTAGAAACATATTCTGTGTTCTTTTCACAAGGAGGAACTTATTCCGTTTATCATTTTGTCCACGTTTTTTTTTTTGCTACGTCCTGTACCCAGATATGCATCTATATATACATGCAGATGTAGGTATGTACATACATATACTCATATATTATTTGTGTGTATATATATATATACATATTATTATATAGTCGTTGGTATGTACGTATCTTATTACACACACGGCACTCACATTTAGCTCGAGATACAATTATAGCTTATTCCAGAATCCCTAATACACATTATAGACAATAAATGCACGTTTAATGATCAATATATATTTAGATTCACACACATATTTATCTTCCTACACCTCTGCCCCACATGTGACCGAACGGCATTGACACTTTTCCCCAAAACCTGAATCCACGATCATCTTTTTTTTTTTTTTTTCTTTTTTTGTAATTTTTATCTCGACTCAGAAAATAATTCTGGTATCTTTTTTTGCCCTTTCTGAAAACAAAAACATACTGTAAATATCAAATAGACGACGGGCTGTACGTTAATCGATGGCTATCTGTAATTTCTAGGCCCGTGTTAAGGGTGTCAGGGTACTTACCCGAAGTTGGTGAAACGAACAAGAAATTCCACGAGGGGCGAACGAAGAGAGACGAAGCCAAGACTGGTGACGTCACAACTAATGGACTGATAACCCCGAAACTAAAGTACACACTGCAAATAAAGATTCGTTTTTGGAAAGTTATTGGTGTTTTAATTTATATTTTAATATTTAATAGAGTATCTATGGGCATTCAAATGCGTTACATAAGGGTGTAGGTTTGTTGCAGTTCGAGAAAACAGTAATATATTTGACTTTCATTGTAACTCTCCTCTCTATCCCTCTCTATATGTATTATTTATAATCATGCAAATTTTAAAATATCAATAAATGCATAGAATATAGTAATTAAAGACTGCTTAAGGGTAAAAAGGAGATGTTTTAATTGTTTTGTCTATTTATCCAGCCTTTTTATTGATTAATTTTATCGTTTTCAACTTAGCGCCATATGAATAGTGGTAGGAAGAGGAGATATATGAGTAGTAGAAGTAGAGATTAGAGGTTATATGTGTTGGATGTCATCAACGTCACTATATATTGGCGGGAAAGTGTGTTGAATAGAGAAAAGGGAACCGGACGGGATTGTGCTGAGTTTCAGATAAACAACGGGGAATAAAGGAAGAGAGAGAGAGAGAGACGTAGAAAAGAAACCAAACCTCCTACTGAGAATTAGGAAAAGAATAACAAAAGCCGAGTCGAAGTCGGAAGTTGTTTGTGTCTCAAAATCCAGCAGCTATGTCTTCTGTCGCAGAACCATCCAGTTCCGCTGCCAGTGGCTCTCCCAGTAAAGAAAGGTAAGAGCTACAACTATCAAAGTCATTGCTAAAGTAATAAGGCAGACTTTTGGTGAATTATGAATTATTTTCGCAGAATTTAATGTAAATAGTATTAAGTCTTTGGACAACTTCTTCAACGGACCCATCGCCGAAAGTGGACCCAGGAATCCGGTTTTGCCGGCATTTCTGCTTCCACTTCCTTCACTTTGTTTCTTAACGCCTTTCTTTCTGTCGTCGACGTATGATCTCTCACTCTTTCTCTCTCTGTATGTATGTATGTATATATATATATGATATATATATATATATAAATATATATATATATATAAACCTTTTATACACAACACAAATATTACAGTCATTGCATAACGACCCTCTTAGATGGCGATAGTGACAATTTCTCACTGTTCCTTTTCCGTTTATTCAATTCTCTCGCATGTTGTTTCGTGAAGCGGTATAAATGGTGGTCGGTTTGTTTATAGTTCCGTTTTACATCGGATAACGAATTAGCAAAAGACAAACAGAATTGAAATAAGCGATGCTTATGAATATAAACATGATAAACATTAAATCATAAAATTATAATCCTTGTGTAGCTGACATCGTGATATTTACCCCATGGTGACAAAAGTATATTCTCAAAGTTACCCGTAATGACCTGTAACGAGCATTCTGGTGGATGGTGCTCCAACTTGGCCACAGGATAGTTATATTGTAACCTCCATCCTTCTTTCGTACGTCTACAAAAGATAATTATCTGGACAACCTCGCCCACATTCAGTTTCCTTCCTTACCATTATTTCCAAGATCCACTCATTCTAATCCACTTGTTAATTAGAGGTTTTAAGCCTGGTTAAAATAGACTTTATTTCTAATATTTTTCTCATCAGGAATTGTCCCGCTTCGTTGTTATTAGAAGTATTTTGGGTACTTTTTCAGAATTCCCCCTTGTACTCGAACTGGCCGTGTATGTCGGCACGGTTTCCGTATTTGTATCAGAAATGAAACATTGCCGTGTAAATCTTCATAGCTTGCTATCCATTTGTCTGTTTCGATCATAATTAATGTCCCTTAGTGTGTGTTTGAATTATATGTATATAATAGGTAAACCTACACACTCCGACTTTCTCCCCCTTCATAACTTTCATAAAATTGCATCTGATGTGTATCGCTATGTATGTGTGCATTGCCTTCCAATGTTTCTCTTGCCCTTTCTTACATTAACTTCCGATATAATCGTTATCTACTCCACCTGAAAGGTATTTTTTTGAAAATGTGATTAATAGAAAAAATTCATTTCTCTGATAGTTATGAGGAAACCAAATCGGGGGGTGGGTCTCACTTGTGTAGGTATGGCACACACACACACACAAACAACGTGTTTGTCTTAAGTATGGCTTAACCCCAGACCCTCGATCACGCACCACATCTGTGCCCGTATAATTTTTCTTTTCATTAATTTTTTGATTTCAGAGTTGAGGTGATGTCAAAAGCTGTGAACTTGATGGGCCAAGGGAAAAGAAATCTAATCTGTGGAGATGTTCCAATGGCTGTTACTCAATTTGAAGAATCTTGTCAAATTCTGTAATTATTTTTTTTTTCTTTCTTATTTTTGTTATTAGAATAGTAGAAACAAGTAGAGAATTAGACTAAACTGGACCTTTTCTTTGTTTTGAGTTCAATCCTTGTCGGGGCAATATAATATTACTTCGGCTGTTCTACTCTAGAAAAACTTGTTTCCTTTACCACAGAGACCTAGACACATGGTGTGTGGGAAGGTTACCCTTCTGCTGGCAGCAGCATTTTGTTTTTATCTTTTTAATACTGAGGTGAGTTGTTGTACAATGGATGTAATGACGATTGCTGAGCTGCTTTTTGGTTTCTTTGACAGGGCCAAGTGCTATGGAGAGATGGCATTTGAATGTGCTGCTGCCTACTTCTCTTATGGTCATGCCTTGCTAGAATTGGCCAGGCTAGACTCGAAGGTCATTGAAAGTCTTGAAGGTAAGTCGTCGATTGTTGCCAGTTGGTTGTTGTTGTTGGTTCCTTGTTCTGCCATCTTTTATCCCTGGATTGGTTCAGGGAAGGGTTCCGCTCGTCTTGGGTGGACAGTTATTGACATCAGTGGTTAGGAAGTCTGGGCAACTCAGAGTGGAACAAATATGCATAGGAGGTATTTCTATTCCAAGGGATTCCTTTATGTATTCCAGCTGAAAGGTTGTGACCATGCTGGAGCACTGCCATTTGGCACCCAGTACTTAACTGGTATTTATTTTGTGATCCCGACACGATGGAAGGTTGAACTCTGAACCTAACGAGCCAGAAATACCACAGCATTTTGCCCAATGGGCTGACAACTCTACCAGGGGTTCACCAATTCACTTGAAATCTGAAAATTCTTGTTTGCTCTGCAACATACAAGCTTTGCTAAATGGATCGAGTGATTTTGTGTGTGTTGGTCACGCAATAAAATGCAAATTTGTTTGTTGTTTATATATAAAAGCAGTATCTCTTAGTCAGCTATGAATGACTGCTTCAGTATCTGTTGCTGATGAAGCTTAACAACACCAAAACTGGAGTCTAGCGGTCCAATTGTTCATAGCCCAGTGATATCTCTTTCACACACACCTTGTCTGTCAGGAAAATATCTTTCCAGAGATAGATTTTGTGGGGAAGGTCTTCATGTTAATTTCACATCCCTAAACTTTGAATGTTTTACTTCTGTAGCTGAAGCAGCTGCTGCTGAAGCGGAGGAAGACGACGACGACGATGATGATGATGATGAAGAGGAAGGAGATGATGGAGAAAATGAGAAATCTGAAAAAGATTCAGGTAAGTTTCCATTCCTCCTATTTAATCTTTTTAAATGGTAGGCTATGGTTTGAAGGTGATTTTGCAGATTCTTAATCCATTCAGCCATCATTCCCTTGTTTAAACATGTAACCAAATTTTTTGTTTATCATTTGTGAGTTTCTGAAGCAAATATTTCATATTTAAAACTGCTGCTCAAAACAAAATCTTTAAAGTACATAAACGTTGCAAAATTATGGATTTCTAAATGGAGCGGCACTACGAGAGAATTCATTCCATGCTTTTTATGTAGACTGGAATTTAGCAAAAACTGAATATTTACAAAGTCAGGAAGAAGATGTTACAGTTAATAAGAATGCAACTCAAACATTGTACTGTCTGTTGTTTTGATTCTTAAATAAAACTTTTGTATTACAAATCCTCATGGAGATTCAACTTAACTACATTGTCCTGTAGTGTTACCAATATCTCCTGGGTAATCTGTTAGCTTTTGCAACCAATTTCCTTCGTGTTAGGATTTCTGTAAACTGATTAAGGACTGGAACCAATTTTGTTCCTGAATTGGTTGAGTTTCAGATCTTTCTATAATATTTAGATAAATATAAGCGTGTCTGCATATGCATGTTTCTAACAGAAAAAGATGATGGTGCTTCTTCTAAAGCTGCTTCCAAAGAGGATGAAGGAACTGGAGATGAAGATCGGACGGACAATTCAGAGTCTCTTTCCTCACAAGACGAGGCTGTTGAAAATCAGGAGAAACCAGAAGAAAAGGATCCAGAGGAAGATGAACATGTGAGTTCCATTTTGATCGTCACAAAATGCTCGCATCCACTCCGTCTTCTCCCCCTCCCCTCAATACTGACCATGAATACTCAAGTTCTCTGTGGCACTATTTCATTCTTTGATTTTATGTTCACCTTCTCCCTTCACACCATTATTTCACATATTGGGTTCTTAATGTTCCTTCACTTAATTAACTGAGTGTTTGGTCAACACAACAGTATGCATACATCATGATGCATAGATGGCTATTTTAAATATTGCTTTGTATCAGATTTTGATTCAGCCAGGTGGCTATTTGCAACACCAGTGACTATTTTATTCATTGATTCCTATTTTGGTGGCAATGAATCCTTGTCCAGGCAAACAAGCTTGGACAAATAATTCATCACTTCTTTCTATCTTGTTTTCTTTGTTGTTGTCAACCAGGATCGTGTGTGTTAGTGGCATAATCTTAATATTTTAAACTGGACAGATCAGGTGATCGACATCACCACATTTGACCGGTCTGACACTGGGCCTCACAGTGGTTGTGCATTTCTTACATTTACATCCCCTCCATGCCCTCCCCTGCCTCAGTCCAGCCCTTCCTGGTCACTGTATCAACTGCCTGATGATATTTAGTAACTTTTCTATTTCAAAGGATGCTGGTAATGATGTTACAAATCTCCAATTGGCCTGGGAGAGTCTGGAACTTGCTAAAATAATATATTTAAAGTAGGTTTATTATTATTGTTTTGTTTTTTTTTCCCCTTTTTCATTGCATGTGTGTCTGTTTATATATTTGAAATTGTGTTGGCTCGTTCACTTTTATCTCCCAAGCATAAAACAATGCCTTGGCGCTACTGCTTTTAGTGGGAAAGGTACAGATGTGGGGAAAGAATAATTGAATGGCAAAGCTGGTGGTGAAGGTACATGGCTCAGTGGTTGAGGTAGTCAGCTCAGGACTTTGATTTCCGGAGCCTAGTTAATGTGAGATTTATCTGGTACTGTCACTTTAGGTGTTGTTCGTAGCATCTGAGCAAATAACCTCGGAATGACTCATTCCAGGCAGGAGCAGCTTTAAATGTTCTGAATTGTGAACATGTAATTGTACACATTTCATCATGTGTCCAACATAGAACATTGCCTTCTCACGTTGGATATATTGGCCATTCTCAGATGAAGTATCCAAGTCTTTGAACACCTCTGAATCTTTTGTTCTTCAGTCTATTAATGGACATACAAGAAATGAAATGTGCTGGATGGGCTTCACTGAGATTGCTTATCTGTAAATGCTGAAAAAAAAAGATCCCTGCTTATCTTTAAGACTGTTTAAAACACTTTTGAGTAGATTGCTATTGTAGGATGAGGGGGTGTTCGAAATTAGGCTGGAATTAAAAAATATTTTTAAGAATGTTTTGTCTTTGATTATTGAAATTTCTGCTCTTGTGTAATTGTTTTTCAGGAGAAAAGATAAAGAATCCCAATTGAAGGCAGCTCAAGCCTACTTAAAGCTGGGCGAAGTCGGTTTGGAAACTGGTGAGTTCCTGAAAAAAAAGTCCTTTAAATTTCCTTTGTTCTGTCACGTGACCTTGATGGTTGTGATTTAGTCGCCTGCCACCTCGGCTTATTTAGTAAACTTCCCATGACTAATGACTGTTGATGTTTTTATATCAGTCATCCGTAAGCAGGAAATATTTCCTGCAGAAGTTGTCTTGAATATTCAAAATGATTTTTCAATTCTTGATTCTCAGAGGCAGATGGAATATTGCTTTTTCTGTAAACTTCTTCAAGCCCACTGTTGGGCATAGGGGTCTTTTTTTCACTTAGGACTGAGAATCCTATATTATTACTACTAATTGGACTGCTAATACTAATGATAGTTTTTAATTTTGGGTCAAGGCCGGCAATTTTAAGGCGAGAGACAAGTCAATTACTTGGACCCCATTGTGAGACTGGTACTTTATTTTATTGACCTCCAAACAGATAAAAGGCTAAGTTGACCTTGGTGGAATTTTTACCTCTGAACATAAAGAACCGGAGGAAATACCATTTCAACATTTTGTGTTTAACCACCATCCTAGTCTTTTCTTCTGGAATCTTCTCTTCCCTCCTCATAACTTTCCTGTAGGTGTTGACCAGTAACAGTTTAACATTATCAACTTTACTGGTCTCGGAGGGTCTGCAAGGGTCAGGGGTGCTGTGCCTTGCCTCCAGATTCGGCAAGTAAAAAAAAAGAAAAAAAAGGTGTCTAAAATGTTTAAGTAATTGCCAGTCGTTCCATTGGACTTATTCACAAAGAAATTTTGTCATTGTTTGTCTATTTTTTTTCTAATTTCTCTGTTAATCAGGTCGTTATTGTGATTACTTTTTTTTTTCTTTACTTTCTCCGGTTGCAGGTCTTTATGATTTGGCAGCAGAGGATATCAAAGAATGTCTTAAAATTCAGAAAGAACATCTAAATCCAGAGGAAAGAGAAATAGCTGAAACGTATCCTTGTTTTTTTTTCCTTCTGAAAATAACAGAAAAATAAGGATTTTTTTCATAAGTAGGGAAGTCAATAAAATGTGGTTTGTTCGGGGGTTCGGTTCCCAATAAAAAACACTGCAATAAACAAACCATCTCCATTCACTTTGTAATTAGAACAAATGGTAGATTTATTTGCTCATAGCTATGAAACTTTCACCATCACATGATTTCTGGATAATCTCAACTTGTACTTTAGTATCTTAACCTCGGTCACTGTCATTTGTGTACAGGGAAACAGTTTATGAATTTAATCTGATTTTTTTTTTTTTTTAAATTAGTATTTTTGTGATTTGGAGTGGTGTAAGGAAGATGGTTGTACTTGGGAAAAGAGGGAGCAGTTATGTCTAGACACCTTTTTGTAATTTTAATTTTCTCTGAGACACGACCCCCTCTGGGTGTTTATAGATTCTTTAACAGTCTTTCAGTTATTACCAGTTGGGGTTAGTCCATGTGTTTGCTAGTAACCATGATTCTGCAGTAGAGAATTTCAAAGCAGCAATTTCAGTTATAGAAGCCAAAATAGGTGTGTATATTTTTTCTACTATTTCTATCTCCCCACCCGTTTTTACTTAGAAAATATTTGGTTATAAAAGAAAAACAAAAATTGTCTTTGATATCAAATGTTTCTCAATGAATACAGGGAGGAAGAAGAAAAAAACACGTTTACTGTCAATTTTTTTCAGTTAAAATGTTTGTTAGTTTTTGAACTTTAAAGATTTGTATACAAACACACCTGATTTTGAAATGCCAGATTTTAGATTAGTTGGTCATTGGTGGGATCTCCACAAATGGAAAGAAAACCCTTTAAACTGTTGTATCTATGATTATAAAAATGATATTAATGCATTGATTTTTGTGTTTGCAGATAAATTAAATAAATCTAAAGAACATTTAAAAGACAGCACAGGTAAGTCATTGTTTTAGCCGAGTCACATTAGTTGTTGTTTCCTTTTGTGATTTCCAGGACTTAGAGTCAACCTAGCTAGGCTCAAAGTCCTAATAAGTAGGAAGGTAGACAAAACACAAACCCCTTCAGGTAGCTGGCCCTGCTCGATCTGTAGAAAAGGCTTAAGTAGAAACTCTATAAGATGTACCCAGTGTAAGCTATGGACACATAAGAGGTGCAGCAATATCAAAGGAAGGCTAACTCTGCTTGCGAAGAAGACCTGTTGAGGCAAGTGAAATCGAAATCGAACCAAATTCTACGAATTGGTACCCATGCCAACCTTTCCTTCATTGGACACTAAACTCTGCTTGCAAAGACCTGTTGGGGCAAGTGAAATCGTAATCGTGATTGAACCAAATTTGATGTCTGGCAGTGAAAGAGTTTAATATTCGAAGGGCAGATAACTGTTGAAACCAGATTCTTCTTCCATTCGGTTGTCGTTACTGTCAGCAGCCTTTGAAAGCCTGTAGCAATTACAGGCGCTGCCCATCTCATTGCCTAATGCTCTCCCAGTTAGAAATGGAGAGAAAATCTCTCAAATCACCTTCAAAAATTGAGATGATCAAAGCTGGAATATTGTTTGTTTGTTTTTTTTTTTTTCTTTCATAATTCTGCCCAACCAAGGTGAAACATCTAAGTAAAATAGTCTCCTTTCTCTCCTTCAAATTAATCCCTCCCATTAAATGCTGTTTCTGCTGATCTTAAACACAAAGCTTTTTGAAGGTGTAATTTGAGGAAGATGTTTAGCTCTTCTTTTTAGCAAGCAATGAAATTGCAGACACTCTTAATTTGGTTTTCAAGGCAAAAGCCTTTTTTTTTAAAAAAAAAAGAGTGCATCTATGACGTTATTCAAAATGGGTTAAACAACAATGTTAACTTTTTAGTGTTTTAATGGACTCGGTAACCTTGTTAGTCTTCTGGTATCAAAGATCTGTCTCAGCCATGTCAACCAACAAGTCTTCCGTTCGACATCAAACAATTGTTTTTAACTGAATTTTTTTTTTACTTTTATTTATTCAGAAACCACAGATGTTGAAACCGTATACAATGCTCGGACAGAAATCAAAGAATTAGAAGAAATAGTTCCAGACATTACACAAAAGGTACAGATTTGTGTGTGTGTGTGTGTTAGGTCAATAGTAACTGGAATTATATTTGAAGAGGTAAAGTAGTGAGTTGAAACCTAATGAAAGTCCAGAAATCTAAGAATATTGATCATGTTCTTTGGCAACAAGTAGTCAGAATGTTCTTTAAGGTTTATTTTTCATTCCCTAGTGGATGAAAGAAGGAACCTTTTCTAGTCTAGATGATCCCTGACCCATCTACTTGTGACATTTTGTACTGAAATATATTTGTTTTTTAGATTACAGATACAATTGAAGAAAAGAAAACGGTTGCAGATTTGAAGGCTTTTGCTAAAAAAGAGGCTGCAGAAAAAATGGTAACTATGTTTGTGATTCTAGTGTAGCATAGTTAATACTTTGCAGTATTTTTAAGAGCCTGAGGTGAAATCTAGCCAAAGTCTTTTGAGTAAAGTATTCTTAAGGAATTAATACAATCTTGATGTAACAGGCTTGAGTTGACTCTTGACTCTGTTGGTTCCTCTGTTGTCCTAAATGACTCGATGACCAAACTGCTCCCAGTTTGGCCGAGTGGACAATTTGCAGTATTTTATCCTCTGTAATCCTTGTTTTACTACTTTAACAAGTTTTGATATAAACCCTTTTCTTACCATATTTTTGGAATACTCTGCCTTTTTGAGAATGGTGAAGAATTTAATAAAATAGTTTTTTTTTATAAGTTTGTATCCTAGTAGCAGGAGTTGTGGGTTGGCATCAAATGGTTGGCATATAAAGACCAGCTCTGCTTGCACTCGTACTGGATATGCTACAGGTTATGGAAATAGAAACTGCAAAAGAAATATATTCCACAGGTTTTCTGTTTATTTCATATTGTCTGTGTCTAATCTGTTATGTTCTAGTAAATAGCAATGGTAATAGTTGTTGCTGTTATAAAATCCATCCAAATATTGGCCACATTGTTTCAATGAAGCAGTGGCTATTTTCTATGGTTTACTATCAAATGGGTTTAATAAAAACAATCGACCTTTTTTTTTTTTTTTTACTTTTTTACATTATCTAATATAAAACCTTCCATCAAAATTTCATGTTAAATTGTCCAAACACCAGCTTAAACTATTTCACTAAATTCCTCATTAGTTATAGAATTAAAAAAAAAAAAAATAGGCATCGTATTTCAAATGGAAATGTGGAAACAAAAACGGTTAAGCATTTTCTTTCCACCATATCTTGGAGTTTATATAAACTTTCTAAATCTATTTTTTTAATACAGATGTCTTCTTCTCTGATGGGTGCTGGTAGCTCTTCAGGTTTTGCTGGTCCCAGCAGCAGTACCAGTGGCAG
>NC_069003.1:36969718-36971267 GCF_001194135.2 Octopus bimaculoides
AGTGGAGACGTTTTAGGGAGCACAACAGGCTTCAGCAGTATCCTCCCTGTAGACGCCAAATCTTCTTCACAGGTAAGTTTCAGGTTGGAAAAGAAAATGAGTTAATTTTATGTGTAGGTAGAAAGGGAAAAAAAAATCTTTTATTTTCATATGGCTTTTCTATGTAAAATATATATATTATCTCTAAATTAAATCTTTTTTTTTTTTTTTTATTTGCAGCCTGTGAAAACGACAGATATCTCTCACCTTGTACGAAGGAAAGTAAGTTGGTTGTTTTGTTTTGTGTTGCTTTTCTTTCCTTTTTGTTGTTAATTAATACTCAATTGTTCCACATTATTATCAAATCTTCCTAACCACATTATGCACAGTTGTCTTTGGCTAACCGGTTCAGTGTTGTTATTATTGTTAGTAAAAATATTTCTATTAAAGAATCGGCTAAATGTCGGAATTGGTAGGGATGAACAAAATAAAATGTCTTGTGCTATTTGTTTCCATCCTTTTTCTTTTTTATCTAGGTTCCGAATTTTAAATTTT
The DNA here is from genome assembly GCF_001194135.2 of Octopus bimaculoides. Lineage (NCBI taxonomy): Eukaryota > Metazoa > Mollusca > Cephalopoda > Octopoda > Octopodidae > Octopus > Octopus bimaculoides. Next base: position 36,970,253 of record NC_069003.1, read on the forward strand.
GCCTAAGTCAAACCTCCACCTCTGTCGGGTTGTTAGATCAGTCAACTACTGAGACCATGAGAATTTATTACCCCCTCCTCCTCTTTTGCCTCTAATGATAAGAATTTCTGATAGTTTGATCTGAAGGTCAGTTGGTGTCTGTATATACCAGAGTAAGCATATAATTGTGAAACAAGGTGGGGAGAAAATAGTACTCGAATACTGGAGGTAGAGTAATATGCTGCAAAAACATCACAAAAACAATAAAAAAAAACTTGCTTAGTTTCACATTGCCATTCATTGAACAACAGTTGTGATTATAATATGGATTGTGTGTTGATGGGAAGGTCATGACTTGAAGAAGAGGATGGTTTATACTGCTCTTATTTTTGTCTTGTTCCCTTTTCCTTCCTCAAATACCAGGCGTTTTTTTTTTTAATTCACTTAAAATGGTTTGTGGTTTATGTTTGAGGAGATTCGTGATGGCAGCTTTTCCAGTTGTGACTTTTCTATCTTTTTTTTTAGTCTATCCTTATTCCCACCCTCCACACTTTTTTCTTTTTTAACCGGTAGGGTGTGATTTGAGGGAAATGTAACTATTTTGAACCAAGCATTGTCCAGTGGGACTCCCTTGCCAGTTACACAGCCTTTGGTATTTGCTGCATGCAACGGCACAGGGATGAGTTTTGTCTCAGGCCTCTCTACTTACAGTTTCATTATTTCTCTGGAATTGGTTGGGCAGTTTTTTTTTTTTTTTTTTTTTTTTTTTACAAGTATAACAATTTCTTAATAAAGGGCCAATAGTTGTGAGGTTATTCTGTTGCTTTGTCTTGATCCCTTGATCAATGTGTTCCAACTTCTTGACTGACAGAATTCTGTATTGCAAACTACTTTTCTCAATTAAATGGTTATTTGTATGAAGGGGTAGGCATCTGGTTCTAAAGTTTACTCTTTCTCTCTCTCCTAAATACGAACCTTTTCCCCCTCTTTGCATTGAGCCACATTCAGTAGAGGTGAGCAAACTTCAGAATACTTA
>NC_069003.1:36971467-36975737 GCF_001194135.2 Octopus bimaculoides
TTTTTTTTTTCTTCGTTTCTGCCAAGTTCGTAGGTATTTCTTTAGTTTAGCTTAGCTGGGTTGCCTTAACATCTGGCTTGCTCTGTTGGCAGCGAAAACCAGAAACAGAAGAGATCTCAGAGGACAAAAAACAGAAAACTGAAAGTTCGGTTGATAACACATCGTCATCGTCATCATCGTCAAAAGCTGAACAGAAAGATTCCAACAGTGACCTTGCCCCAAGCAATAAGGTAGAGACCAACTTGAGACCACCTCTTATTGATGTTGTTGTTGTCGTCATTGCTGTAGCATTTGCTTTTATATTTTTATATCCTTTGCCAGCTTTTCTTTATTTTGACCATTTTCCTTTTTTTTTCTTTTTCTTTTAACCTCCCTCCGTCTTTTTCGTACTCATTTCTGGTGTTGGAGTATATCTGTTATGTTGTGCAGTCGCTTCGTAGTTTTACTTTTTGTTCTTTTTTTTTCTATTTTTCCATTCACTCCTCTCCTCTTGAATTACCATCAAGCTTCCTAGTTTTGTAATGGTGGTGGGGCTTACTTTTCTGGCACTCTGCTTTGGTCTGTTGGTCAAGGCACCCAAATGTCTGTATCTTCACCCTCAGTCGAGTGCTGGTCCTCATAACTAGATTACAAGTGTGTGTGTGTGTGTGCCATTACTAAAATAGACTTTATCCTTAGCTTTCAGTAATATTCCTAAATGTTTTAACCCCTTCTACTAATTAGAACCATTTCCTCCATGCACCTTATCTCTCTTTTCGCATTAATTATTGAATTTTGTGGTGGCTTCGTCTAAAATAAAGTATTTGAAACTTAAGCGCCAATTGCAATTATAATTCCTCAAATATTAGGAATGCGTTATGTGTCTCCTCCCCATCACATGTTGGATTTTTAATGGAAATACTGAAACAAATTTTGTTAAATCACTTTTAACAATGGAACTTGAAGTAGATCTTGGGTTGAACAAACCTGTAGATGGAACATGTTGAAGGCTCATCCTCTAAACAATGTTAGAACACACATCTGTCATGCTTTGCGGAAGACTTGGCTTTGGCTCTTGCAGGCAGCCCTTCTCTTCTCTCTTTATTCTTACCAGAAATTCTGCATGCTGTTAGTTATAGCTTTATCACTTCAGGTTCCATTGTCAAAAATGCTTTCTTTTGTGTTGCTCAAACTTTCTAAATTCTTAGAACAAATGTTTTATTCTGTTTAACCACCATAACTCACCTCACAATTAGATTCAGTTTTTTAACAACTTTTACCTCTATTTTGGGGATTTTTCTTTAACTCTAATCCCTCTAACAATTTCCACTAACAGCCATTAGGATGCTGATCTAATGGTTTTCATCATCAATACTGCAGTCTTCCTGTTGACATCTGGTACTCTATTAAAACAATCACTGTACTGTTTAAGACAAGATTCACCGTTTTACATCTCATTCCTTAAAAGTTCCTTCAATGAACAAAGAGGCAACAAGATCTTTTGATATTTGATGTAAGTTGTTAGAAATGGATCTGTGCTCTGGTCATGTTATTCCTGCTGCCCTCTGACACTGGTCTTCATGGAATCTGTTCTGTACGAGATGTCAACTACTTGTTTTACTCCTTATGTCGTGGCCATGCTGGGGCGCCATCTTGAAGTGAATTGACCCCCAGGACTTATTTATTTTTCATCCTAGTACTTATTGTTTCGGTCTGTTTTGCCAAACTGAGCTATAGGAACAGAAACGCACCAACACCGGTTGTCGAGCATTGATCACACACATGGCAGACTTCTTTCAGTTTCTATCTGCCAAATCCACTCACAAGGCTTTGATTGACCCAAGGCTATAGAAGACACCTTTTCCAAGATGCTATGTTGACTTCTTTTAAAAGAAAGAAAAATCAACCGGATCTCCCTTGTCTCGTGCAACTCCCTTTTTAAAAACAAAAGGAGACATTCAACACTGTTTTTGTAGATGTTAAAAAAAAATAAAATTGTGCTGATTGTTGCTAAGCAACAGCTATCACCCAATCATTCAGGTCGGTCTGCTTTTAAAAGCCAAAAACTTCATTATAACAGTCTCTGATGTTAATCTCTTCATCTATCACCATATTCCATATGAAATATGCTGCACTTTCCCCAAAATAATGCCTCACAATATCACCCCCAGCTCCAGTATGCAAAGTCAGACCTTACATGAGCTTTAAAAATGCACAAGAATGCTGCATCTTTGATGCCATCAAATACAGTAAGTTACAAATATATTGAAACCTTGCTTTTTTTTTTTTTTTTTTTTTTTTTTGTTTCATTGCATAATTTTTTCCTTTTTTCTCTCTTTAAGGAATCTGCTACAGAAGAGTCAAAGAAGCCTGGAGCCACCAGTACAACAACATCTTCTACAGCTTAGTGAATCCTCATATATTGTATTTTATTATTCTTCCTTCCCATTGGGCAAGAACATTTACTCTTGTCGTCTCAGACAGTATCTCTCCTTTTACACAACACATTTTCTCCCCCGACCCCCCCTTCTAAAACTATTTCAAAAGTGAGATCCCAATTCACAATCATGTCTTCGTCATTACAATCCAACAAACCCATTTTCTTGCAGGATTTTTTTTTAATGATTCTTTAGATAATAAATGTACATTGTTTTTGCAAAACTTTTTAACCCTTCTAAAGTTTAATTTTATTTATTCTCAAACCAGGTAACTTATATCTCTATATTTATTTTAGTTTAGATCGGATGATACAATTCAACATGATTATCATGTTTTTTTTTTTGTTTTATTCCCAGGTAAAATCTATGATCAAAGGTGGTTTACCTCTGTCCAATGTCTGAAGAATAAAAAACTAAATGGACAATGTTGTAAATATACTATAGCATTCTTAAGGCAGTAAGGTGTGATTCAAGATTTTTCTGCTATTTCTAGTACATTGAGGGACCACTTGATGACTTCACTCTTGTTCGTTAGTAACAAGAAACACTTCTTACAAATTATTTATTTCTCTACTAACTTTATCCTTAGTCTATTTAAGTCTTACAGTGAGTTTGATTGGTGTCTAAATATCATAAATCAAATCCAAACCATTTACCCTTGTCCACTAAACCAACAAAAATTCAGTGACACGTGTCACAATGGAGTTTTGGATTAGCTTCCCTAATTAAAGGCAGACATAGTTATGGGTGCAAATATGCATTAATAAATCTATTTGAGGACTTCCATTTGTGAGCCAATTAAGTTTTATATTCTTATATGACTGATTAAAATTGCAAATTGTGTTATACACAAGTAATTATAATTGTTTGTCAGTTGGTAATTAAGTGGTGTGGGGAAATCGAAACTGAACCAAATTCGATGACTGGCACCTGTGCCAGTGGAGCGCTAACAGCATCATCCAAGCGGGATCACTGCCAGAGCAGCTGCCTGGCTTCCGTGCTGGAGGCATATAAAAAGCACCGTTTGAATGTGATCCTTACTGGCACGTGCACAAAAAATTTGAGCGAGGTTGTTGCCAGTGCCACTGGACTGGCTCCTGTGCAGGTGTCACATGAAATACACCATTTGAGCATGGCTGTTCCTAGTAACGCCTGACTGGTGCTCGTACCGGTGGCACGTAATAGCACCTACTACACTCACGGAGTGGTTGGCGTTAGGAAGGGCATCCAGCTGTAGAAACTCTGCAAGATCAGATTGGAGCCTGGTGCAGCCATCTGGTTCGTCAGTCCTCAGTCAAATCGTTCAACCCATGTTAGCATGGAAAGCAGACGTTAAACGATGATGGGGAGGTTGGGGGTTGTTATAGCAGCAGTCATGATGCCATGAAATATAAAATCTGGGAAACTGCTTTTTTAACCGAAGTTTCTTTTAAATGCCAATTCAACTTGAAATTTTTGCTCTTTCAGATGTTGTTTAATTAAAATACTAATTCGATATAACAAGACTATTTCATCTGTTCCTGGGTAAGCGAATTAAGGTATGGCTCTTGGCCACTCCATCAGCTGTTTCCATGACATAAGTCTGTTCATAGAAAGAGTAGCAAATCACCCTCAAATGACCTCCTGCATAATCACCCTCAAATAGATGCAACGAGCATTGGAGTCTTAGATAAAATGTTGGAAAGGTCATGACTGGAACGACTTCAATTATTGAGGAAGGTGTTAACCTTGTACTTGTTACAGGTGTTGGGCATTTTCTAAACCTGATGGAACACTCTTTGACTGTCTGTTCAAACAGTTGATTTGGTGCCAAACAATACTTTTTTCGTTCTTTTTTTTTTTTTTTTTTTTTT
>NC_069003.1:36975766-36993114 GCF_001194135.2 Octopus bimaculoides
CCCCCCCCCCCCAACTTTTTTTTCTTTTTAACCTTTATTCATGTCTGCATCTTGGCAAAAAACTATGAAGAAAACAAAAAAAAAAGGGGAGACAGAAAACAGCAAAAAAGTAAATAAAAGGGGCAATGATAGCTAAAAGCAGCAGGAAATCGAATGAATGACAAAAATAGAGAAATGTCAAGAGGAAAGGATTTTGGAAGACCTGGAATTTTTGGCAGTTGCAATGTCTTGAAAGGTGAATGCTTTGTTTCCCTGCTTCAACAGTCCTGAGTGTGAAAAAAAAATTTTCCCAAAAGTCATGGGTGCTGTGCTTCTTTTTTAATTATCTTATTTTTTCTCTTTATAAGCATGACCAAGGGTGGTAGAGAATTGAATACAAACAGGTGACCAAAGTTTTGTAAAATATGGTAATTTTGTGGGTTTCTACCAAGTCAGTTGGTAGACATCAAAACTTGATGCCCAGCAAAACAAGATATGGTAAATGACTGACGGAAGATCTTCTGATTGCATTTCTGGACAGCTTCCAGTAGATCAATAATCTGGACAAGACGGGTTCCAAACTGGTGACAGAAACCGTAATTTTTCACTTTGATACAAAGTAGAAAGAGTTTACCAGTTTGAAAGAAAATTCAACTCCTTAAAAAACTGAGAGTAGCAATCCTTACTCCAAAGACTCTTCTAAAGAACTTGCTAAGATTTGTCATCACTACAAGACATCTACTCACTGTCCTGTTGTCCCCCGCCCCGACATGCCTATGTGATTCTTTTATGTTTCAGCCCTAAGCTTGTGGCCGTTCAGGGACACTACGTACTTCACCTTTTTGTCTATATAAGTCTTCAAAGGTATTATATACAGAAAAATGTTACTAATCCAAACAAGTCGTAGAAGAAACAGAGTTGAAGATGCACAGAAAATGTGTGTGTGTGTCCTTGTCTTGGCATCACTTTGTTTTTAAAAAATATCTTATTTCGTTTCCAATCCACAGTGAGGAACGCATGTACCAGGTTCCGTAGCCATCTTCAGGCCATGCTGGAAGCTGAGCTTGACCATTTTGAGTAAAATGTTATCTTCCAGCGATAATCTTGTTGAGGTTTTCTTTTTAAATGCTTTTTATTTTTGTATGGAATATTGGTTTTTCCTTTTATGTAAACTGTGAAATTTAGCCCAAACACCACCCCTCTATAAATATGTATGTAACCTCTGTAGTAAACATGTATTGGGTTCTCCTGAATGGTTTCTTCATCACTTGACCCAAAGAAAGTAGTCAATTTTTATATACACAACAAATCCAGAAGCTCCAGAGAACTGGAGTGACTGATTTGCATAAGTGGTTAACCTTTTATTTAATGTCGTCAGCAGCAGCCGCTTGTCAGTCTACCCCGGAAGGATATAAGTAACATCTATGGCAGGGAGGCAAATTTATGTCTCTGTGCATTGCAAGAATGATGAACTGGCTTAATTTAATTTTCGTTTCGACCATTCGACTACGGTCATCCTGGAATACTGTCTTCAAATGTTTTGTTGACAAGATCATCCCCCAGTATTTTAAAAATTTGGTGTTTATTCTGTTGGTCATTTTTGCTGAACCGCTAGGTTACAAGAGATGTAAACAAACCAGTACTGCTTATCAAGTATACAGATATGTGTGACAGGATTTTGCCCTGTTTCTCTCTTCCCAAATTCACTAAAAGTGTTGGCCCAGAGTTGTTAGAAAAGCCGTCCAAAGTGCTGGGCAATAGGATTGAACCTAAATCCATGTTGCAAAGCCAACTTTGTAAGAACATAACCAATTAATAGACATTCAAACAAACATTAAATGATGATGATGATGATATCGGTAGAAGTAATAAACTTACTTTGTAACTTCTGCTAGCAGGCATGGTTGTATGGTTCCAGGTTCAATTCCACTGCGTGGCACCCTGGGCAAGTGTCTTATACAATAGCCTTGTGAGTGGATTTGATAGACAGAAACTGAAAGAAGCCTGTTGTGTTTCTTTCTCTTTGTCCCACACCTCTGCTTGATAATCGGTGTTGGTATGTCTGTCCCCATAACTTAGAAGTTCGGCAAAAGAGACTGATATAACAAGTACCAGGCTTAGAGAAAAAAAAAACCTAAGTACTGGCTTGGTTCATTCAACTAAAATTCTTCGTGCCCCAGCATGGCCATAGCCTAATGACTTGCACAAGTAAAAGATAAAACACACAATATATTTACATATACACACTCGTGTTTCAAGTTCTATTTTCTTGTTTGTATTGCCAAACCTGTGTGTGTGTGTGTATATATACACACACTCATGCATGTTTGTGTGTGTGTGTTATTGGCCCACTAACAGCTGAAACTGCCATCAACTGAAGAGGACCTTGGTTCTAGTTAAATGACTCACTGGGAAAGATAAAGTCTATTCAGGTGACATAATTAGGAATGGCAGGGCCGGGTCGTATCAGCCTTGCTGACTGCTTCAAAGTCTTACTAAATGTTCCAATGCCTGCTCCCTCTTCTTAGCAATGATAAAATCAAATTCTCTCCCACCCTCTTCTTGCTCTCATTTTTCTCTCCCTCGCTCCACCAGAGGTACGCTGTCTTTTGTCACCTGAGAGGAGAAACTGAACCTAGAGCACCAATTGAGTACATTTCAGCATATATATATATATATATATGACATGCCTGAGCGTACAAACAAAAGAAAATGTACTCAATACAGCTAAGGGTTGGTGGTGATCCAACGTTAAAATAACAAAAGCAATGCCTCAATCACATACTCACCTAACCCATGCTAACATAGAAAAACAGAAGTAAAACAAATGGCAAATATTGCCTCTCCTCTTCTTCACTGTCTAATGTGTTTTTTTTCGTTAGCTTTTTCAATGTTCTCTGCATTAATTATGTTAACACCAGCTTGCAGTGTAACAAGATTACTTCGTAGACGTAGATGTTTGTGGCATTCACAGGGAAGACGAAGGTTTGGCTTGTATGACAGAGAATTACTGTTTTACAACAGAACATGTCAGAAATATTTGGTGTTTAAACCGATGGATGGTGTGTTTATGTGAGTGTTTGTTGCAAACTGCATGAGTAAGCTACAGGAGTAGACTAACAAGTAATTTAGTACGAATATATCCACCGGAATGGGATGGTGCATGTCTGTGTACACATGTGAGTGAGTGTGTAAATATAGATATAAATATATGTTTGTAGACATTGGTGTGTAAGGTTCACAATTTTCAAGACTGTGATGTGTGAGAGAGAGTGTATAACAAGGTTGTGAAAGAGTGTGAGTATATGCTTATTTATGTGTATGTGTGAGAGATTGAGAGAGACTGTGTTTATATGTATGTGTATATCAGTGTGTGCGTGTGAGACTATAAAATCAGGTATGGTTAGATTATTGTGTGTGTGTGTGTCTGAAATTACCGTATCCCTCAACATACTAACAATGCAGCACTATACATAGAAGATGAATCAGGGTACCCTGAATGGAACAAACTCCTCTCTCTCTCCCTCACTCTCTCTCTCTCTCTCTCTCTCTCCTCCCTCCCTCACTCTCTCTCTCTCTCTATATGTATACATCTTTCTCTGCACACACACACCCACAACCTGCTTCTCTTTTCTGTTGTTCTTACTGCCGTTGCAGTAGTTAGATACTTGACTGAAAAACACTTACAGCCACATGACCACCACTGCCACTGACGCCATCACCTTTACTACTTCACCTTCACCACCCCCACCACCACCACCATCATCACCACCATTGATATTGCTAAAATTAATAACATCATCAATACCACAACAGCCACCACCACCGCCCACCACCATCACTGCCAAAAGCAGAACTGCAGTACCCAGGTATCGCTACCACCACCACCACCAATACCATCGTCACTGCAACATCAGCAACCATCGCTGCAGTTAGCCAGCCAGCCAGCCAGCCAGCCAGACAGTATGATGGAAACAGTGACATGATATTGGAAGACGAAGTCTGACATTGTAGAATGTCTGTGAGACCTGAAGAATGTTCCATAACCACCATACACTCCCACCTCTCCCCCTCTCTCACCCCTCCCTCTCTCTCTCTCTCTCTTTCTTTCTCTTAGATATATATTAAAATGTTTGCTCTGTGTTTTCCATGTATTTATCCTTAACCAAACTGCGTTGCCTCTTTTGTTATTAATCTGCCGCCGCCACTGTCGTGTGCCGTTCTTTAGATTTCTTTCCACTATTATTAGTTTTTGTTTACCATTATTTCATGAGAAGGAATCTGTATATTCTTCCTAAAGTCTGCAGTTGAATTCTGAGGTAAGCAGTCTTTGATGAGTTTTTTAAGATTGACAAAAAACCAGTTGTTTGACCCTTCATTTTGAACTCCCAGATCTCCTCCGCTTTATCCAGGGGGAATGGATTGTCGCAGCGACACTCAATCCTTCGGCATTCACAGATTATTCTGTCAAACGTAATCTTCATTTAATCAAACTGTTTTCAATTATTCATTCATTATCTTTCAACTTTAAGACATTGATGATGTGATTGCTTATTTTTAGAATGACATTGCAGGGTAGGTGTGAGAGGTCAGATCTGGTTGGTTTGAACATACAACAGGGAGGAAATAAGGGCCAAATAGGGGTAGTTTAAATGCCGATTGCACCAAACATTGATATATCATGTTTTTCTTTGCTCTTCCTCTTTCACGTTGTCACCTTTGGAATTAGAATGATTTCAAGCTTGTCAAAGATTATTTCCAGTCTTGGATATTGACCAATTTCGTTTAGGTCTATGGCATTACAGTAAATTGGTAATGAGTGGGGAAGGGAGGGGGTGGGAAGAACAAAAACTTTTCACAATGACTATTTATAATTTTACTTGACTGTCTCTCACTCGCATACGCTCTGTCTGTCCGTGTGTCTGGCTATTTTTTTTTTCTTTATATATCTTTTATTTTTTACTTGTTTCAGTAATTGGACTGTGGCCATGCTGGGGCAATACCTTATTCAAACAAATCAACCCTAATACATTTTTTCCCTAAGTCTGGTATTTATTCTATCACTCTCTTTTGCCAAACCACTAAGTTACAGGGATGTAAACAAACCAACACTACTTTTCAAGTGGTGTGGGATGGCCATGGATCTTCTCCGCAATATTAAACCTATTCCTACTCCTCCCAACACCACTTAAAATGCCTGAGCCGTGTCCCCCTCCTTCTACTTTTTAGTCTAGAAAGTGTCAAGGCGACCTCACTGGTGCTGGTGCCATGAATAAAACCACCAACCACTCTCCAAAGTGGTTGGCACTTGGGTGGGGGTGGGGGCATCCAGACCAATGAACCATGTCAAAATCTGAGGCACCGCACTGAGATCTGGTTCTGCAATCCATTGAGTCCTGCTAAAATGTCCAACCCATGACAGCATGGAAGGCAGACTTAAAATGATGATGATGATGATGATGATGTGTGAGTGAGAGAGACTGTTGTTCCACGAGTCAAACAACAGAATTACATTTAAAATGTATTGAGTCCTTCGCTGGATTGTGTGTGTGGGCTTCTTGATTGTTCTGGGTTATTGTATGTGAGTATGTGTATGTGTGTGAATGTATGCATGTATGAGTGTAGATATGTGTGTGGATGTGTGATAAGTTTGCTTCCCAATCATATGGTTTGGGGTTCAGTCCCACTGCATGGCAACCTGGACAAATGTTTTCTGCTATAGCTTTGGGTTGACCAAAGCCTTGTGAGTGGATTTGGTAGACGGAAACTGAAAGAAGCCTGTCATATATGTGTGTGTGTGTATTAGTCTCCCACCACCACTTGACAACCAGTGTTGGTGTGTTTATGATGCCCCAGCATGGCCACAGCCTAATGACTGAAACAAGTAGAAGATAAAAGATACACATGTATACACACACACACACACATATGCGTGTGACTATATATATTTATCATATATATGTGTGTGTCTGTATAAGAAAGTGAGAGCTTGGTTCCTGCAGAACGTTGTGGAAAAATCAAATTTTTCCTCCTTTCTTTTCTTCTTTGCTTTTCAGACCAAAATATGTTGCAGCTGAACACACGGACACACCTATACACACAGGTACACTCATACCTACACACACACGCATACATTGAGACACACTCACACACACTCACTTCATCTATCTCTCTCTCTCTCTCTCTCTCTCTACCCTCTCCTCTTCTGTGTCTGTCTCTTTCTCTCTCTCTCTCTCTACCCTCTCCTCTTCTGTGTCTGTCTCTTTCTCTCACTTTCTCTCTCTCTCTCTACCCTCTCCTCTTCTGTGTCTGTCTCTTTCTCTCACTTTCTCTCTCTTTCTCAGTGTGTGCATTGATTGTCTGTTTGACTCTCTCTCGCTCTCCCTCCCTCTCCCAATGTCTCTACTTATAAACCTATCTATTTAGCTATCTTCCCCTTATCCCTTTTTGCTATTGCTTATATACACACACACACACACACACACACACAAACTACCTCCCCTTTTCTCTTTTCCTTCATCTTTCTCTCTCTTTCTCTCTGTCTATACTTATAGCAGAACACCCTTCACTTTACATAGTGTCACACATACTCACACACACAGAGGACCAATCTAAGTGTTTCTTTTGTCATTAGCCACACACAAATTCCAAATGCACACCTTCACACACATACACATACTTATACACACTTTCATACATACACGCATGCACACCTACACACATACCAACACAGACACACACACAGGTCTATGAGACTAACCTCAGTTCCTGTATTACATGGGAAAGGATAGAGAGAGAGAGAGAGGTAACAGCTACTTTGGTGAGAGGAGAGAAAGAGAGAGAGTGAGTCAATCGTGGGTGGAAGAGAGAGAGAGAGAGAGAGAGACAGTTGTGAGAGGAAGAGAGAGTGAGGGGGAGAGAGAGAGAGATACACAGACAATTGTGAGAGGGTGAAAGAGTGACTCAGTTACCGGTGGAAGAGAGACCGAGAGTCAGTTGAAAGTGAAAGAGAGTCGATTGGACTTCAGTCAGGTCAGTCAGGTTAGTCATTAGTCTTCAGTTTTTCTATTTTATCTGTCTGTTCCTTTGCTCGGATGATGTCTAAGAGTTTGGCGTCTTATTTCGGAAGGCATTGCATGTGTAGGTGTGCATATCTGTTATATATATATGTATATATGTATTACATGTATGTATATTGTATGAGTGGTGTAATTGAATAACTGATATGTCTCTTGAAATTCTATTATATTAAATGCGTTGTAAAATTATTTGGAAAAAGAAAAAAATACAAAAGAAAAGAAATAATAGATTTGAAGAGAACATCTCAGGGTGGGAAGAGGGTGGTTGTGCCATTGAATTAATGTAAAACTTGGATGAATAATGAATGTAATTGAGATGGAATATTTGCAGCCCGGCAGTAAAGTTGTGAAAGCATTAAAAGCAGAATGGGGATTCTTTCGTACAGATAAGCAGTTCTGTTGCTTGAAATTTCTTTCTGAACGAAATGGTTTGGGTTTCAGTCCCACTCTGTGGCATCTTGCAGAAAGTTTCTTCTGCAACGATTTGTGAATGGATATTTATCAGATGGAAACTAAAAGAAGCTCATCACACACACACAAACATATTTATGCGATATATATTTAAACACACACACACACACACACATATATAGAGAGAGATTTACACACACACACACATGCATGCAGATATGCAGTCAGACACGTAACTTGTTCAACTGAAGTATATGTATGGATGGATGTGCCTGTGTTTCTGTCCGTCCGCCTGCCTCCCTGTCTTGCTGTCAATCTGTGTCTCTGTCTACGAAAGCAGCAAGCAGACAGAATTGTTAACATGTCGGAGAAAATGCTTCACCTTTCTTCGTTTAGGGTTCAAAAAATGTGTACCAGTAGAGCTCTGGGGGGGTTGATGAAATCAACTATTGACCTCCCTAAAATTGCTGGCCTAGGGCTAAAATTAGAAACACTATATATGTCTGTCGATCTTCCTCCCTGCTTCTCTCCCCTCCTCTCTCTCTCTCTCTCCCTCTCTATCTCTATATATATCTATCTGTCTATATATAATTTCATACTGCAGTCCTGCACTCTACCAACTGAGCTACACACACACACACACACACATCAACCTCGTCTTCATCATTTTGATATCCGCTTCCCTTTGCTTGTGTGGATTGGACAGAGTTCATTGAGGCTGATTTTCTATGGCTGGTTGCCCTGCCTGATACCCAACCCTTCCCTGTTGCCAAGCAAAGGAATGTTTCTCTGTGGCTAGACATGTTTTTGAGGAAGATTGGAAATGAAATGAGATATTTCTTACAAGCATCATGTGATGCCAAGACAAGAAAACACAGGCATACACACATTAACACACACACACACACACACGTGTATATATATATATATAAACTATAAGTCAAATTTACTACAATAAAAAAAGTATGTAATGACCATTATTTAGACCTTGTCTCATATACACAGGGGTTGGACAAAATAATGGAAACACCTTAAAATTTCAAACAAATTTATTTTAATACGAGGTAGGACTGCCTTTGGCAGTAATTATTGTTTGAATTCTACGAGGTAATGGACTTGTACAAAGTTTGAATTGTTTGCAAAGGAATTTTTGTCTATTCTTCAGCTAAAACAGTTTCCAGTTCTTGTAGAGATGATGGTGGAGGATATCGACTCCTTACTTGTTTTTCTAAAATGCACCATAAGTGTTCAATAATATTGAGATCTGGGGACTGTGGTGGCCAGATAAGATGTTCAACTTCTCTAGAATGCCATTCAGTAAGAACTTTAGCTGTGTGAATTGGTACATTATCATCCGGAAAGATTGTGTTTCCCTCCGGAAACAGTTCCGCAACCATAGGATGAATTTGGTCACATAAAATGCTTAAATAGTCTTGACTATTAATTCTGCCATGAAGGGAAACCATTGGGCCGGTGGATTTCCAAGATATAGCGCCACCCCCACCCAGATCATCATAGATCTTCCTCCGTGTTTAACAGCTGGAAGAAGGTAGACTGGGTCAAATGCTTCTTTTGGCTGTCTCCCCATTTGTATTCGGCCGGTGGTCGGAAATAAGGGAAAGGATGACTTTAAAAACAACTTCATGTGCGCACACACACACGCATGTGTGTGTGTGTCTTTCAGTTTCCATCTACCAAATCCATTCACAAGACTTTGGCTGACTTAGTGCTATGGTAGAAAGACACTTGCCCTGGATGCCATGCAGTGGAATTGAACTTGAAACCAAGTGATTTGAAGGCAAACTTCTTTAATACACATACATATATACACATATTATACACTCTAACTGATGTATACATAATTTTTATTTTATAGATTTTGGTGCTTGACAAAACACAACTTACAGTTTAACATGAGAGAGATTGTACATATCCAGGCTGGCCAATGTGGCAACCAGATTGGGTCAAAGGTGAGTAACATGTCAGATACTTCCTTGGAATTCAATTCACTGCATGAGATTGATTCCATACAGACAGTTTGGTCAATGGTTGGTCAGTTTTGTGTGTGTGTGTGTGTGTGTTTGTAGCATTACCTCATTGGAATGTTTACTTTTCCATACTTGCAAGGGTCTGATAGAATTTGATGAGGCACATTTTTGTATGGCATACTGATTGAGAGAGAGAGAGAGAGAGAGAATTCCTTTAAGGGTGGACATCCCTGTACAATATTATTTCTCTCCATTTGACAAATCAGTTGCCCAGATGAGCAAACAAGTGAAATACTGTCAAACCTTCATTAGTGAAACTGACAAAGAGCCGTAATATATGTATGCCTAATTAGTGGTGGTAGGAGTAGTAGTAGTAGCAGCAGCAGTGTTGGATCTGGTGTAAGTGGGAGGAGGGTTTGAATAGGGTTTATGGAATGTTGAAGAGACACCAATAATTAGTTTGTGACATATCATTAAATGTAGTTTGGTAGCTGTCCATGGATAGGCAACAATACTGTCAAGCAAGGTGTGGGGGGGGGGGTCTTTTTGCAGGTACAAAAAATCAACTGTTACTTTCACACCAACAACAATGACAAGAATAGTGACAAATAAAGGCATTGATTATGGCAGGTATCATCATCACCACCACCACCACCATCATCATCATCACCATCACATGTCCATTTTCCCTTGCAAGCATGGCTTGAATGGTTGAACAGGATCTGAAGGACCAGAGCATTGCATTTGGATCCAATGTTTGTGCTTTGGCGGGGTTTCCATGGCTGGATGCCCTTCTTAAAACCGCCCCAGACTGTACTGGGGTTTTTTTTATGCGGCACCAACAGGGTCACTGAGTAACTTGCCAGGCAAGACCACCCCCTCCCTCGACTGAGTGGGTGGGGTGTCTGTTTTATGCTGCCAGGTGACAAAAGGGAGAGGAACAGGTGTTGCACTGTAGAAGAGACCCAGGAGACCCCTGGCTGCTTCAGTTGGGAAAGAGAGGAAAGAAGAAAGATGGTGATGATGACTGTGATCCCTCAAGGTGGAAAAGGGGGATAGAAGAGAGGCGGGGAAGAGAGTCAGAAAATGAGGGAGTAGTATAATTATTTTACAGAAATAACACCAGCAGATGTGATACAACCACCACCAACTCCTGCTGCTGGTGCCACTATCAGCTGTATGAGTCACATCTCATGTCTAGTGTTGTCTCCAAGGCCTTCATTTAGCTCTGACCCTTCTGACCTTTGTCATTTTCTTGTAATTGTGAAGGTGTATGGAGCAATAGTGTGGGGATTTGGCTGCTATTTTTAGCAGATCACGTGACCGTGTTGTTGATAGTGGTGGTTGTAATGATATTGAAAGGAGGATGTTGGTGGAGGTGTTGGGGTAAAGGTTATAGTAGTGGAGGTGGTATTGTGGTTCAATCCCAGTTAGGATCAGATTGTGCAGTCCCAATGATCAAGGGAGCTTTCACCCCTTTTTCAGACAATATCTAGGGAAAGAGTGCATTATTTATTTTTATCTTCTTCATTTTTTTTGTTTTTGTTTTTAAAAATACAATGAAATATGATTTGAGGAAGGATTGACTATTATTTCAGCAGATCAAGAGACAACATAGAGCCTCTTTCACTGTGTTGACAATGATGATGCTGTTTAGCCCCAGGTCAGTCTATATTGAACAGACTTTATTATGTGAAGTATTCTCCATTTGTGACCAACCCATCATTTTAGGAGCAGGTATGGCTGGGTGGTTAAGAAGCTTGTTTCCCATCCATACAGTTTCAGGTTCAGTCCTACTGCTCGGCACCTTCAGCAATTGTCTTTTAGCGGTACAGTGGTGGTGGTGGTAGCAGTGGTATAGTAGTTGTAACTGTATAGTGGTAGTAGGAGTGATAGTAGCGTAAGGTGGGGGCTGGGATGTCAGTGGTACAGTATTGGTAGTGGTGTTCAGGTGGTACAATGCTGGCCATGGTACAGTGATGGTAAGTTAATAGCAGTAGTAGTAGTATTGGCAGTGCAGGTTGTGGTCTATAGTGGTGTTACAGTGTTTGTAATGTCGTTGACCATTTTTGTCTTTTGTCTTTTTTTCAGTTCTGGGAAGTGATATCGGTGGAACATGGAATCGATGCCTCTGGAGTCTACCAAGGAAAATCTTCCAAACAACTGGAACGGTCTTATGTCTATTTCAATGAAGCATCCAGTAAGTTCTGCATTACCTTCTTTCTCTTTCTCTCTCTCTCTCTCTTTCTCTTCCCCCTCCTGCCCTGGTGGAAGGAGTTCTTTCTGTTATTGTACTTGCTGTTGCTGCTGCTTCTGTTGTTTTGTTGTTGCTCTTACAAAACCAGTGGGGGATTTGTGGAGAACAGAAATGACATCAGTGTCACTTTATAGCTCACTATATTCAAAGAATATGTGATTAAACACACACACACATACACACGCATGCACACACACACACACATGCACATTCAGACATTTCCTTATTGCTATGTTTACTATTTCAGGTGGCAAATATGTCCCACGAGCCATCCTCTTGGATTTGGAACCAGGAACAATGGATTCTGTCCGGTCCGGTCCATACGGTAACCTATTTCGACCTGACAACTATGTATTTGGTCAAACGGGAGCTGGCAATAACTGGGCCAAAGGACATTACACAGAAGGCGCTGAACTTGTTGACACTGTTTTAGATGTAATCCGAAAAGAATGTGAAGGTTGTGAATGTGTCCAAGGATTCCAGATGACCCATTCGCTGGGTGGAGGTACTGGAGCTGGCATGGGTACCTTACTCATTAGTAAAATCCGCGAAGAATACCCGGATCGAATCATGACTACATTTTCTGTGATGCCTTCTCCCAAAGTAAGTTCACATAATCAACCTCTTGCTGTTGCAGCAAATTAACCATTTCTCTTCTTTCAATTATCATACAATCTCATTCTTATCTCTCTGTTTCTTTCTCTTGCACTCTCTCATCATCTGTCCATCTCTCTTGATCTTTCTCTTTCTCTTTCTCCCTTTCTCTCTGTCTCTCTGTGTCACTCTCCATCTTATTCTCTCACCCATCCACTCTTACATGCACACACATATCATCATCATCATCATCATCATCATCATTTAACGTTCGCTTTCCATGCTGACACCATTTAAAGAATAACATCTTTCAAACAAAATACAATTTCAAAACAAATTCTATATCATTTCACGCTTCTCTATTAATTTCCAATCATCTTGCTGTTTTCAAAATAACCATGAAATTTCTCCTGTCATTGTAAGCATAATGATAATAATATTGTAATATTTATTTCATTACATTCTGCTATCCCTTAATAAACGAAATATTTTCTTTCCCCAGGTATCCGACACAGTTGTCGAACCTTACAATGCCACCCTGTCTGTCCACCAATTGGTCGAGAACACAGATGAAACCTTTTGTATTGATAACGAGGCTCTCTATGACATATGCTTCCGGACCCTCAAACTGCCCAATCCTACCTATGGTGATTTGAACCATCTTGTATCAGCAACAATGTCCGGTGTCACCACCTGCCTTCGCTTCCCAGGACAACTGAATGCTGACCTACGAAAACTTGCAGTCAACATGGTGCCATTTCCTCGGCTCCACTTTTTCATGCCCGGTTTCGCTCCACTCACATCCCGCGGCAGCCAACTCTATCGCTCGCACAGCGTTTCTGACTTGACACAGCAACTGTTCGATGCCAAAAACATGATGGCTGCCTGCGACCCTCGTCACGGTCGTTATTTAACTGTTGCCGCCGTCTTCAGAGGACAGATGTCTATGAAAGAGGTTGACGAGCAGATGTTTAGCATTCAAAATAAGAACAGCCCCTTCTTTGTTGAGTGGATCCCTAACAATGTGAAAACTGCTGTCTGTGACATTCCACCCACAGGTCTGGAGATGTCCGCTACCTTCATTGGTAACAGCACCGCAATCCAGGAAATCTTTAAGCGAATATCAGAACAATTCACAGCAATGTTCCGACGTAAAGCATTCCTACATTGGTACACAGGAGAAGGAATGGATGAAATGGAATTTACCGAAGCTGAGTCAAACATGAACGATTTGGTGTCTGAGTACCAACAGTACCAAGAGGCTCGGGCCACCGATTCCGATGAATATGATGATGAAGATCAATATAATGAACAAGAATAAACAGACAACATTGCAGTTACTGTTGCCACACCAATTCAATAACGATAATGATCGTAATTATAATAATAATAATAATAATAATAATAATAACGATGATAATGGTGATGATGATCATTTCTTTGGCTTAGGTGCATGAGTACTTCTGTAAATGAATGGAAAACTGTTTATTATGTTGATCTCAGTATATTACTGGGTTGTATACACATACACACACATATACATACATCTGTACACACACACACACACACATATATGTATATATATACATGCACACATATATACACACGTGTGTTTGTATGTACATATAAATATATATACGTGTGTACGTATGGTATGCATATGAACAATAAATATTCTTCAGTGAGCTTTTGCAGCTGATTGATGTTGGCCCAACTCGTTCCAAATGCTTCCAATCTATCCTGCTTAATTAATTACAACAAAACCAAAGCAGAACACAGCATTACCAACATTCTACTGAACTTTGCATTGCTTGGATGTGACAAAATCGTCTTTCTGGGTTCCTCAGAGATGCTGGAATAAAAATTGGACTTCCATTTTTCATTTCTCCTGTTAATATTTTGCTATGTTTGCAATAAAGAAAACAATTGTTACAAAACTAAAATTTCAGTTTTACACAGCTTGGACACTTGACCACGACATTGTGAGAAAGAAGAAAAAGTATCCATTGTTTGGACAAAATGTTAAATATAATGTTATGGCTTCAATAAACAATTTTAAATGCAACGAAATAAATGGAAAAAAATGAAATAAAGCCAAAAATAAGTCTTCCTTTAAGCATTAATTATTCAAGTATTTCTTATGTTGTTTCTGAAGTTCTTAGATATTTTTCTCTTAGAACAAGTCATCCACCGTATCTGATTCTTATGAGGTTCAAAATTTCAAGGCTGCAACAATCACCATCAGTATGATGAAAAGGTAAATTGTAGTGATGCTAGAGTAAATGCATGTCAATGTGTGTTGTTTGCAAGAGGTAAGGTGGAGAGGAAATTCAGTCAGACTGCAAGTGAGCAAAGAACACAGGTAAGATTGTTTTGAGTGGGTAGCAGTTGTGATGTGGGAATATGCATAGTATTGAGGAAGAAATGGAAAGATGAAGTAATTCAGGTAATTATAGAATGTGATAGCATAATTAAGCTTAGACTAATCCTGGATGATATGACAGCAGCACTGATGTCTGCAGGAACGCCACATTTGAACTGTTTGATGAAGAGAATAACCTATACCATGAGGCGAATAAGATTAACCCTATTATTGTGTCTCTGTGATCCAAGACCCAAGGATAACATCCACATCAAAAGAAATACGAACGTAACTGTATAGAATACATTCAATGTGCCAGCGGCAATGGTTTCAACGAATCAAGATGAAACTTGTACCGAGGAGAGAGGCAAAGCATTGAACTTAAGATATTGGGGGACACTGTGTTCTGCTGCTTAACCACTTGACCACTTTGTTTCATGAAAGAATATATCAACTCCAGGTTGTATTCCAACTCCATCAGGTCAGACATAGATTCTCACTCACTTCCATATAAATATAGAAGAAGAAAACTAGGAGACAAACAGACAGACGCGAAGAAACTTACTGTTATTTAGAAAGGAATAAACATTCCTACTTTAACTGGTTCTCCGTCAGTTACGACTGCGACGAGGCTTCCAGTTGACCTGATCAATAGAACAACCTGCTCGATAACGTGCCAGTGGCTGAGCACTCCACAGACATGTGTACCCTTGACGTCGTTCTCAGGGAGATTCGGTGTGACAGGGCCGGCCTTTGTGAATTACAGGTACAGCTTATTTTTTACCAGCTGGGTGAGCTGGAGCAATGTGAAATAAAGTGTCTTGCTCAAGGGCACAACGCATCGCCGGAAATCAGACTCACGACCTTCCGATCGACAGCCGAACTCCGTAACCACTGAGCCACGCCCCTTCACCTCCTACATTGAACCACCCTAGGCTCGGAGTTGGATAAGGAACTCTCGTTTTATGAATTTATCCTTTTCAATTTAATCTTATTTTTCATTGAAAGAGAAACGAGCGTCAAGGGAGGGAACTAATTTTAGTCAATGGTATTTATAAAGAGTACTCTCCCTTGAATAAAATATCTGAAGTGGTCGAATTCAATACGACCAAGAGCAAAGGGTGACGTACAGAACCCCAAAACATGGTTTCATGCGGCAGGAGACAAGAAAACTTGGCCAACTAAAAACATCCCACGTAGATCCCGCAGACAAGGCCTGCTGAGTGAGCAGATAATTGGTAGTGCTCTGCAGATCTCCCAGAGTGGAACGACTACCCAGAGGTCATCAAGAAGACCGACTCGAGACCCGACATAGTGCTCCACTCCCAGAATGCCAAGGAGATCTTCCTGATCGAACTCACTGTGCCTTACGAAACCAGGAGTGAAGACGCCCATGTCTACAAGACAGAAAAGTATGCCGACTTGGCCAGAGACCTGAGGTACACTGGATTCAAAACCAAAGTCTCCGCAATCGAGGTCGGCATCAGGGGATTTGTAGGCTCATCTGCCTACAGCCTCATGAAACAGCTGTCCATCTCTGGAAGAAGCAGGACTAGAAACTTAAGGGCCATGGGAGAAGCAGCGGAGAAGGCCTCAAGTTGGATCTGGTCTAGGAGGAACAAAGGCCAACTTCATGACGCCTAATTTTCCCCCAATTCAAACGAGTGCCAGATTGGTGGAGTCATGGAGGTCTGCGCCTCTGGAGCTGTCGACCCGGATTCGAATCCCGTAAGAAAAAAGAACACTCATTCCTCGGTTGTCCTAGCGCTCGCCAGTGTACCCAGCTGGAAATGGGTACTTAGCCCTTCTCGGGGCTGCGGCACACAGTGCTAGAAACCAGAGAAACCAATCCCACCGAAGGCGTACTGAAACGGACATCCGGGAGTCATGACTCGGGTGTGGTCCGACCCCACTAGAGTGTCAGGAGTTAAGGTCCGACCCCCTTGCCTAAAGGGGTTTCTCCTCTGAGGACCACCTGCTGTTACGCTCTCCCCGAGTTTCTTTCCACTCTTAATGTTAAAGGCAAATAACACAGCGTGGCCTGACGTATGAGCTTGAATAACAAGGACAAAGTCTAACGAACAAGTAACAGACATGATTTATATCAATTATACTAGCTTGCCTTTAATTAGGAGCGCGCGCGCAGAGAGAGAGAGAGAGAGATTCTCTGTCTTCAAACTCTAATCAGCGGACTTTCAGAACAGGAAAGAGGGCAAAGGAATGGATTATTATTTTCTTTTGTGGAATATTTTTTTTGTCCAAGAAGTTAATTTTTTTTTACATTTTCTCTTCCAATCCTGTACCCGTTTTCAGTAAATTTACGCTATTAGACCCGTCTCACAACACGGGTATAAGAGTAACAATTTACTTTCTATTATTATTATTATTTTTTTTTCCCGTTAGTCAGGTCTGAAGGGCAGAGTCCTTCTATAGAAACTCTGAAACAGATCGGAAGGAGAAAAGAATGTATTTCTACACCAGAGTTCCGACTCGAAGGCATGTAACAGAGTGAATTCCGATCAAGGTAAGCAAGGACCCGGCAGTGGTGTTTAGAGCAGACGACCGATTAAAGTCTAAGACCCGAGAGCTTGCATATCCATAAGTGCAAGCTAAGCAGCCGTTATGCACTAAATGTACGAGCTCATATATATATATATATACACACATATATATATATA
>NC_069003.1:36993533-36997871 GCF_001194135.2 Octopus bimaculoides
AGTCCGGGTGTTTGTTCTCGTTTGCATCTTCACATTATCCGTGAAAGAAAAGAAAACTAAAAGTTATAAATAAGGTAAAGCATTTTATGAATGTTTTTGTTTTCGTTTGTCCAGAAAAGCAAAGAAGGCGTTTTGGGAAATAAAGAGAGAAATGGTAATTATTCGTTTATTTGTCAGAACGGCCACGATTGACAGGGACTCAGGGTTTTATACAGATTCATTAAGAAAATTACATTAATTATGAAAACGACGATAATTCCTAATATATGTAAAGCCACACATTTGGTGGTGGTGGGGGGGGGTAAGGTTAATGAGTTCGAGTACTCGTCTCTCCCCGGCTTTTTATGAATCTGGAATTATGAAAGTAGCAAAGAAACCCAAGTAAATACTACAGCATATATGTATATATATGTATAGTGTGTGTGTGTGTTTATTTTGTTCTCGTCTGGTTCTCTACCGAATCTGCTATTTTCCTGTGTTAAACGAGTTCTTAGCCCGTCGCGGCCAACTGTAATCTTTCTAACTTCCAAGGGGATTATTAATAAATAAATAAAAATATCTGCCTAATATTTTGCGTCATTATAATCCTTTATACCGTCCTCATCTTAGCATTTCTGATTTCAATTCTCTGTATTAGAAACCGATAAATGGTGATGTTTAAACGTTTGAAGAATTTGTGACGGAGCTCGAAGGTTTAACCCTGTTCAGGCTTTTCTTTTTAATCACCCAAATTGGTGTTAATAAGGTTTTGCTTTTGGGTTTCTCTGGTGCAAAACTGAACTAGCTCCCGATATTTTTGTAACTAAAATATTATTACATACACCTGTGTGTGTGTGTGTGTGTTCACGTCTGTGTATAAGAAATGTATTTATATATACACACACTTTATATATATTGAAAATATTTGTTAGATATCTATTTATATTTGTGTAGTGCGTAACTAAAATCTTTTCCAGACAGAATATTATTTTTAAAAAATGATAAGTTTTGGAGTCGGAATCCAACCGTAGTTGCGGCTGCATTTGGTTGTATCTCTTCTTATATCAAACTCGACCGAAATCGCCTCTGCTTTTGTAATAATTATATGTGCATTCTAACACCCTGCTTGCCTATCGGTTCTAAATTGCAAATAGTCACCTTGATAATTTATATAAAATCGTTTTTAAGGTGTTCCTTTTGAAATTGTAGCCTTTAATCTTGATTCTAGGTCAGAAATGTTTACGAAGTTACGCTCGGAACACCTAGTATATATATCGTTATAATTTTGCCATGCAAGTATATAACCGTCATGTAATTTTATTAAACTCTTCAAAGTTATTAAGTAAACGATGCTAATGAGTTTAATAACATTTATTTGTGTTCGCTTGTTAGTCATTAATTTTCATTCGGCACAAATTTATTGAAACAGCTGACCGAGTTTCGATTGCTAGTAATTATATTTCACTTGTGTTATTGTTAATAACCTTTAAACAAATTCTCCTCACCTGCTACATTAATGCATCGCATTTATAAACACAATTTGTTGCTAATGAGGGAACCTCGACATGATTGCCTGATATTCAAGAAAGAGAAGCCAAATGTTCCTCAAATAGCATCCTGCCGCCTTAACAAACAACGATGGTCATACAGGATAATGTCCCATATACAGTATGCATGAGGAGAGAATGTCACGAGTGGATGGATACCAGGAGATGAGAGAAATGCAGAGCAGGTGCTTGTTGTAGAAGAGCTTACATGGGTATTTGCATTTAGAAGACTGGGTCCATCAGCTAAAACAAAACAAAAAAATACTTAGAAAACGACTATTTGTAAATTCCCTTGTTCGAAAATATAAGGACACAGGTCGTATCGTATAGCCAGCTGGAGACGATGTCTCCTGGGGCTAAATTACAGCAACATTCGTCCTAAACCAGGACTGCCATGTTATGTTGGCAAATAATGTTTACTCCGTCGGGGTTCATTGTTGTACCCCAATGTGACCCATGCCAAGCATAATGAGGCTACTATTGCTGATTCTTTATTATCCACAAGGGGACTAAACAAAGAGGGGACAGTACAGGCTACAATTGCATGACTTACATGCTGTTACCAATACATTTATGTTTGTCAGCAGTTAATATTTGTAGACTTATCTCACCCTCACATTTACTGAAACTTCAACACCTGTACCCCCTTTCGCATTAACCCCTCCCCCAGGGCTCATAGCTTAACCGCAGTCTACAGTTATCTGGTTTACTGTCAGTGTACAAATATATTCACCTAAATTAAGTTAGCTCCACCAATACGTCTTAATTCTGTCTTCAACTGTGGAAGTACACAAGCCTCTTCGTCAGTGTCTTATCAACCATTCTTAATTTTCGTAAAAAAAAAAAAATTTAAAAAAGGATGGGGTTGGGGTTATACACCTTATTATCAGAACTAACCCTGCAACTAAATAACAACGCTTAACCTTTGTCCTTTTTGTGTGGCTGTGCCTCATGTGTGTTGAAACTGTGAAGGAAAATATTTCAGTTTTCATCTCTCATCACAAGACTTTCTCTTCTGATATTGAAACTTTCTTTTGCATCTTCCATTGCAGCAGTTTAATCACATTCCAGGATGGGTCGGAGGAAGAAGGCACGTAAACCACCACCCAAAAGGAAGGCAATAGAACCACTGGACCTTATTTTCAACTGTCCATTTTGTAACCACGAAAAATCCTGTGAAGTGAAAATGTAAGTTGTTTTATTTTCTATAGACTTTTCTTTTCTTCTTCTTTTCACATTGTTTTTCTTTGAAACCTGGCAGTTTGTTTTGTCTGTTAACATTGGTCAGGTGCATAAATGAAATGCCAATGAGATGGTCATGTGACATTGTTTATGATTGAGGTTTTGATGGAAACCCAAAGCTGCTGTCAAGATATTTGTAGGTCAGCCATCGAGGGTCAGATATGGACTGGCAACCAGCCTGGCAGCTGTTTGTGTCAAACTGTTGTTTTTGAACTCTGGCTGAAATTTAATCCACTTGGCACAGCTGTGTTGCTAAAAAGTCTGCTTTCCAACTTGTCGTTTCAGGTTCAGTCCCAGCAAGAATCCAAACAATAATGTATCCATTCTCATGAATTATGTCACATAGACATCGGCAAATAATTTATTTACTGATTTGTATAAAGAATAGACTGAACTCTTGTTTCATTTATCAGTTCAGTGAGGCAGCTTTGACTGATGAAAGACAATAAGGCTGGAACATCACAGTGTCTCAAAGTTGCCTTACATTGGTGAAACACATGTACGGTGGAACCTTGGTTGACAAATTTAATTTGTTCCTGAAGACTATCACCAGAAACTGTTTTTTCCCCATAGAACAGAATTTCAAGCAGGGTTGTGCACTGAGAGAAAGCTAGACAGCAACTGTTGGTGCTAGCTTTTCTGTTTGTTACTTGAGATACCGTTTGTCCTCCCGAAGTGTTTTATGTTCAAATAGTTGTTTGTAAACCAGTTTCTTTGTAAAGGGAGGTTCCACTGTATTATGAACACAACTCATCATCTGAAAGGCAAAGGTGTTACAGTTTTAGTACACGTCTATTAATCAGTCTATTAATCAGTCTGTGTGTGTGTGTGTGTTTATTGCCCACCACTACTTCTTAACAACCAGTGTTGGTTTGTTTATCTCTCTGTAGTTTAGTGGTTTGGCAAAAAGATCCTGATAAAATAAGCACTGAGGTCAATTCTTTTGACTAAAACCCTTCAAGACAATGCTGCCATTTTCCGGTTCAGTTGTTTCAGTCTGATGACTGAAACGACTAAAAGATAAAAGATATATATATATTGTTGAAGAGTGTAGGCTCAAAACATCAAAGACTTTCTCTATTCCCAAGCGTTATACTAATACATCCATTTGTTGTTTACACCACCTGTCTTCATCTGTTGTTTTTTCGTAAATTCTCCCTATATATATATATTTCATTTCATTTCATTTCAAAGTTTCAGCT
The DNA here is from genome assembly GCF_001194135.2 of Octopus bimaculoides. Taxonomy (NCBI): domain Eukaryota; kingdom Metazoa; phylum Mollusca; class Cephalopoda; order Octopoda; family Octopodidae; genus Octopus; species Octopus bimaculoides. Next base: position 36,997,504 of record NC_069003.1, read on the forward strand.
CAGAGCTGCGGCCATGCTGATGCACATAAGTTATATGATGATGATGATAATTTTTACATATATATAATTTTGTTTGGTGTACCAATGTGCCAGAAGGGAGGCTAGGCGACAGGTTTATTTAGCCAGAGGGGAAGCAGATAAGGAAAGATTTGCCAATGTTCTGCGCCGTGAGGACCAAAGACTCGAGGTATTTCGTGTTGCAAGACAGTGTAGGAGAGAGAATAGTGATGTTGTAGGAGAGAAATGTGTTCGCATGGATGATGGTACGCTTGCATTAAATGAGGATGCAAAGAAAGAGGTCTGGAGATGCCACTACGATAGATTGCTTAATAAAGAGAATGAATGGGAGAAAGAGAGCCTGCCTTATG
>NC_069003.1:36999566-37003944 GCF_001194135.2 Octopus bimaculoides
AGCGAGATCGTTGCCAGTGCCCCTGGACTGGCTTGTGCGGGTGGCACATAAAAGACACCATTTCGAGCGTGGCCGTTTTCGTGCGGGTGACACGTAAAAGCACCCACTACACTCTCTGAGTGGTTGGCGTTAGGAAGGGCATCCAGCTGTAGAAACTCTGCCAAATCAGACTGGAGCCTGGTGTTGCCATCCGGTTTCACCAGTCCTCAGTCAAATCGTCCAACCCATGCTAGCATGGAAAGCGGACGTTAAACGATGATGATGATGATGATGATTTCTGTATGTAAATTACTTTGTATTTTTCAGGGATCGGAACCGCAACACTGGAATTATTAGCTGCAGTGTATGTTTGGAAGATTTTCAAACAAGTATAAATTGTAAGTTTCTAACTTGTGCTTTTGTGTACGTATGAATGAATATATGTGTGGATAGTGCTATGGTTTATATAATGTTATGGCCCTCCTCAAACTCCCACTGTTGCGTGGGATCATGCAACGGTGGAAGTTTAATGTGATTAACAAACTGAGTTGAAACTGGAATCGTAACATTGTCACGTATTGAGCACAACCATTCCTCCAACATTCAGTATTGGTCCCACATGAAAAGCACCCAGTCCACTCTGTAAAGTGGTTGGCATCCATTTGTAGAAGCCATGCCAACATAGACAAGTGGAGTCTGGTGCAGTTCTCTGGCTTCTCAGCATGGAAGACCAGTGTTAACAAATGAGGAATGGTTCTGTATCATTTAAGCTCTGCTCTCTTTTATTTCCCTCTGCTCATTACATTTCAACTGTTAATCCCAAATTAATCCCGATTATTTTCTCTTTTCTTTCTGTTTTCAGATTTGTCGGAACCAGTCGATGTCTACAGTGACTGGATTGATGCTTGTGAATCCGCGAACCAGTGAGATCTTCCAACACTTCTTGTTAAGGTTCATATAAAAAACATTCAGCTGCTGCTTAGGAATGGGGTGGGGGTGGGGGTGTGGCTTTTTTAACCTGTGAAATAATACCAGCCCACCCCCACCCCCTCAACACAATATCTGCAAATCAGATGTCCTTTCTTTTTTTTTTTTTTACTTCATCATTTTAACCTTCTTCACCTTCAATTTTTTTTTTTAATCTCTTCTCTGGGTGTCCCTTTTTTCTTATCATCCCTTCATCATTTTTATCATTCTCCCCCAAAGAAAATCTTACTCAGTTTTACACCTGGCTGCTTGCAACATTAGTTAAGTCTCCTCCCTGCCACACTTTTCTTTTTTTTTTCCTTCCTTCCTTCCTTCCTTCCACCCTTCTTTCATTCATATTCATTAAAACCATCTGAAAGTTATTTAAAATGTCAAATCAACTAATGCTTGTTTTTTTTTGTTTTTTTTCCTCTCGTATCTAAGTTCTCCAGTTGATTCTTTCAACTAAAAAATTCAAGGCGGTGCCCCAGCATGGCCGCAGTCTATTAACTGAAACAAGTAAAAGACTCCCCACTGATTTATGGGCAAACATAACCGTTGAACGAATGGTGTCGTTTGTTTGCAATCATTGGTGAAAAAGAATTGTGTTGGGTCATTGTTTGTGTTTGAAGGAATCGGGGGAAAATGTTACCTGGATTCCAAACAGGTGAGACCAGGAAACGGAATCTGGTCAAAGAAATTCTGCCTCATTAAAAATGATGATCATCAAATGCAAAATATATATTTAAAATGAAGTTAGCAATCCCTGCTTTAGTTTTGTTTTCTCTCTCTGTCCTTCAAGCAAAACTGATGCCATTTAAATTGTTTTCTCTTCTCAGCATTATATATATATATATGTATGTATATGTATAAATTTAACTTTGTAGCACTGTGGTCTCCGGTTCAGTCTCACTCTGTGACATCTTGGACAAGTGTCTTTTACTATCGCCTGGACTAATCGATATTTTGTGAGTTAATTTGATGGATGGAAACTGCGTGGAAACCCATGTGTGTGCATGTATTTGTTCCCCCCACTCTACAGTGCTTAACAACTGGGGTTGGTTTATTTACATCCCTGTAATTTTGTGGTTCAGCAAAAGGGGCTGCTAGAATTAGTATTGGGGGGTGGGGTGATTTGTTCAACTAAACCATCCAAAGTTGTGCCCCAGCATGGCCTCTATACAATGACTGAAACAAGGAAAAGATATGATGTACACATGTTTATATGTAGTAGTTAAGAGTTCAATTCCTACAATAGCTATTTAACTATTTTATATATATCTAATGGTTTTTGTGTGTTTCTTAAATGGCTTATAAACACCTTCCATGCTGCAATTGTTTTCGTTCCAGCACACGATCTCAGATCAGGTCACTTGCTATGCAAGTACATCTCCGTAAAATATGTATATAATTGTGAAAGAGGACAATAGCCTTTTCAAAGACAGGGATTAATCAAATGACAAACTGGGGATTTGATGTAATCATTCCTGCCTCCCTGCAATACGTGGTCGATTGCTTCTGTTTGAAACCATTATTTCTGGCTCTTTATATTCCGAGTTCAAATCTCACTGAGATTCACTTTGCCTTTCATCCTTGATAAAATAAAGGACCAGTCAAATAAAGCCTTGTGCCTGTAGTAGCAAGGATTATCATTATTATTAACTGTGGATTGGTAAATCACATCCCTTTACATTCTGAGTTCAAATCCCACTTGGGTCAAATGTGCTTTTCTTCCTTCAGAGGATTATAAAGTATCGACCAAGTATTGGAGTTAATTCCATTGCTGGGTCTCTGTCCCCAAAGTTGTGGCCTTTTCCCAAAGGTAGAAATAAGCGTGGCCGTTTTCGTGCGGGTGACACGTAAAAGCACCCACTACACTTTCTGAGTGGTTGGCGTTAGGAAGGGCATCCAGCTGTAGAAACTCTGCCAAATTGGATTGGAGCCTGGCGTTGCCATCCGGTTTCACCAGTCCTCAGTCAAATTGTTAAAGTCAAACAAAATACCCTGTAGTATTTGTTCTGAGTCCTAATCCTATCAAGACCAACTTTGCCTTTCGTCCTGTTGGAGTCAGATAAAACAAGGCACCAGTCAATTTGTCCCCCCCCACTCTCCTCAAATTGCTGGCCTTGATGTGTAAATTAGAATTATTCTAATCACATTTGTTCCAGTTGGCCAGTTTTAGTTGATTTATTTTTACTGAAAAATTATCATTGCTGACCAAATATGAAATAAAAACATAAAACAAAATAATTGTCTATGCTTAATAATAATAATAATAATGTATACTTTAGTAGTCTTTATATCATCTTGTATGCAGCAGAAACAATTAGATTAAAACAGGTATTTATATACCATATTTAATGTAAATAGATCGTGATAGGATGAAAGTAGCAGTAAATTCGCTTGAGGTAACACTTCCTATGGACTGATGTGTCTTCTGAAGCACAGCAAATCACCAACAGACGTCACTTGTCATTGCTTCCATCCTCTCATCCCACCTTTGCCATTTTCTCAGTGATTGGAATCTTAAAACATTGATCTGTTATGTTTGTCACTGAGATCGAGCATCACATTGCTTTTTTTTCAAACCAATTCTTCTGCCTAGAAGCTGGTTACACCCTCTGCTTAGAGATTGCTAACAGATCAGAAAATATAAATGCTATTTGTTGGCAGAACCAGTCCCTCGACCACAAAATGTCATCTTATTTTTAAAAGGATTAGAAAAATTGCTCCTTTCTACCAAAAAAAGGTTACATTATTAATGTCTAGGGTTGGCTTTGGAAATGGAGTAAAAGAAAAACAAAATCCTAATATTTGTTTGTTTTATTCCCCCCCCCCCCCATCAACTTGTTTTTATGGATGGAGACCTGGTTTTGTGGTTAAGACAGTGGCTTCCCAACCACAAGATTACAGGTTCAGTTTCACCGTGGGGCACCTCTTTCAAGACCTTGTACAAGAAGGTTAAGCTGGACATAAAAAAAAAAGGTTCTCATCTCTAAATTGTAAGAGAGTGGTAGGAGATGCTTTTGAACCCTGGTTGAAATTGGCAGAGGAGGGTTCCCTGTGGGAGCCTCATATGTTGTACAATATAAAAGAGAAAAAAAACAAAAAACAAGATACAAGAAAGATTGTTTTTCAGTAACAAAACTTATTCCTGTGTTTATTGCTTGGAATGAAATCATTGTTAGGGTGAAATTAAGGGGACAACCAGGTGTTGAGAGAGAGAGTCTCTTGGATACAGAGACTGTGTGTGTGTGGGGGGAGGGGTAATGAAGTGAAGAGGGAAGAAAGGAAAGTAGGGGGCAGGGGGAATGAAAGATGACCAAGGGGAGAAGAAATAAAAGAAATCCATCAGAATTGGACAGGGAACAAAAACTTAAAAGAAGCAAAGAATATGATGTTTTGTTTTTTTAAAATTCATATTATGCAGTTA
>NC_069003.1:37004107-37005171 GCF_001194135.2 Octopus bimaculoides
AAAATTTTGAAAACTAAAAAAAAAAGAAAGGAAAGTTCTTGATAAATAAGTATTTACAAATTGTAATGATCACAGCAGAAATTTCAATATAATTTTAAACGAGAACGAACAAAAATAGAAGTATTTTTAAACGCAAACAAACAGAACATTTGATGATGAGGATGATGATACTGATGATGGTGATGATGATGGTGATGACAGCAGATGACCTTTAAAGGTCAAAAGGATCAATGAAATCCTGTAAAAAGTTAGTCTGTGACTGGAATTGAGGTTCCTGCTGGTCCTGCAAACAAAGCGACCGATTCAAGGAGTTGAGGCTGACAAAGTGTGTTTTATGGCTGAGTTCACCACAGCTGTGTAAGGACGAAGCGGCAAGATTGCGGACTTCCATGTTGTTCATTGAGCAAACTGGATCCGACCGTCTCCGCTGAGAGAAATGATTGCGCAAAGCTTTGGAGGAGAGGATCTTACCAGAGTCCAAGATTTTACTAGAATCTAGTCTTTGGAAAAGACTTGAAGAGTGACAGATTTTACTGGACTCTTCAGAGTTGAGCCCTGATGGTGCCGAGGCAGAGCTGCATGGAGAATGGTTCGATGCAGCCAAGGAAGTGTACGACTGACATTTTGGGGTAACATTCACTGGATTGGAACTGCTTGAATTAGATCGAGAATCATCCAAGCTGTACGGCAACTTGTCTAAAATGAAGTCTGAATAATCCAGTAAAGAATTCCGTTGATGGTTCCTCATTTGAGCTGCATCCCCCGATGCCAAATTTCTGTTGAAATAAACAAAAAAAAAAAATGCAATGAAAGAAGGATATACAAACAACTCAACTACTTAGTGAATTAAAAAAGAAAACAAAAACTTAAACTACAAAACTGAATAAATAAATAAAGAGAAAAGAAGGAAGAAACAACTGAAAAGCAATAAATTTAAGAAGAAACATTTGTTGTTGGTCAGAGGTGAGTAATGAGGGGGGGGGCTGCAGGTCTGAAAAGTTCATGCATTTGTTGGCCACTGGGCAGTTGGTGGCTTTTGCATGGACATAAGCTTCATTCTTTCC
>NC_069003.1:37005947-37009132 GCF_001194135.2 Octopus bimaculoides
GTAGATTAGTTCACCGAAATTTCTTAAGGCAGTGTTCCAGCCTGGCCACAGTCCCCTGACTGAAACAAGTAAAAGAAATTTGTTAAGAAGTCCGTAGTACTCAATACCGGTGAGAGATGGAACAAACAAATTCTAAGGTTTTCGGTTGGAACCTTCGTAGGAAATTGAAAAGAATGGAAGTCGTTCAACTCACTTGCATTTCCGGTGTTCATGACAAGAGGTTGAATTCTTGAAGACGGTTTCCGTATTTGGAGTGGAATAAGAGTCCAACATGGCTTCACTCGAGGTTGTAGCAGAAAGAAAATCGGTTAAGGCTGAAATTTACACAAAATATACCAAAAGTTGTTGTTGTTGTTGTTGATTTGTTTGCTGTTTCTAGTGGACCTTGTCCAAATACCAGGTATTTTTTATAAACTGTCAACATATTTTCAGTACAACAGGAAAAAACAAAAGACAAAATAATGAATGCAAATATCAGAAGTTTAACCCTTTCACTTAAAGACATTTCTTATTCTTGTTGCTGTTAACTAATAAAATGTACTGAAGATTGGAAAGAAAGGGATCAGGAGCAGATTCAGGCTGATCCCCAGTTTCATTGACCCTTTAACATTTAAACTGAATATATCCAGTCAAAATATCCTCCGTATTTTATGTTCAAATTGTCTGGGTCTGGCTTCTCTTGCCAACCCTACAAGGTCCTTCTAAAAATAAACAATCACATCATTGATATCTCAAAGCTATCAGATAATCCAGGATTAATTGAAAACAATGTGAATAAATAGACATCACATTTGACAGAGAAATCTAAAATGCTAAAAGGCATGGAACTGAAGACTTTGGAACTAAAAATAAGTGGAATTCATTTCTCACCAGGGAGTAATTCTGCAGGGTTTTTCTTGGGAGTCAATTCCAGGAACTGCTGCTTCATCTGGTTACATTTCTCCAGGTTAAAAAGCTTTTTCTGTTGACAAATAAATTTGAAAAAACAATCAAAGAAAAGGCAACAGAAGTTGTGAAGTGGAAGAGATGAGAGATGTTTAGTGAAAAGGAGGGGGGGGGGACACTGATATTGCCTCTGCAGCCAAGGATGCAGGACATATTAAGCCCATGGATGCTGCAAAACTATTATTAAACATTTGAAGTGGGAAAGAAGCAAGCATGGCTGTGTGTGTTTGAAAAGTTTGCTTCCCAACTCTGTGGTTTCAGCACCTTGGCCAAGTGTCTTCTGTTGGAGCCCCAGGATGATCAAAGCCTTGCAAGTGGATTTGGGAGATGGAAACTAAAAGAAGCCCATTGTGTACACACACAGGTGTCTCCTCATCTTAACATTGTGTTAGAGGTGTGAACGAGTGTCACCATCAGAGAAATATTGTGTTTCCAATCTTCCAGGTCCAGCCACAGGAAACTATTGCTTTGCATGGAAACAGGAGAGGGCTGACATCAAATTTTCCTCAACTAATTCCATCTGACCCATGCAAGCATGGAAAAGTGGACGTTAAACAGAAAAAAAAAAAACAACTTTAGATCCTGGGAATCACCTACCTCTTCAGCTAATTGCATGGCTTCATTCAGATGCTGTAACCTTTCTTTCTCAAAGTTTCCTTTTGCCTCCAAGAAAAGCTTCTTTTTGATTTCCAGTTGTTCGTATTCTTGAATTAATTGCGTTTCATGAAGAAACGAGTTGCTTGAATTCTCAGTTGGCGCTTTCTTGGCAAACTTCTATAAATGGCAATCAGAAAGAAGAGAAAAAAAAACAATCTATTAAAATTAGGGACTCGTTTAGAAATGCTTTAATTCAACAACAAACAAAACAAGTTAATGAAGGGCCCTCTATACTGTCATTTACCATGCTAGAAATGGGAGCTATATCTCTCAAACTATCACCTCAAAAATGAATGATACAATAGAGACTCTGATATACAAGAATATTGAACGGGATGGTCATGGCTGGAATGCCTTTGTCATAGCTTCCTTGTTTGACCGAAATGGAGCTAAGAAACATCACATGATGAAATGATTATGAAGATTTCTGAGCAAAGAAAACATTGCCAATCTTGTATTGTTTCTATCCCAGTCAATGTTAAAGAAACCAACCATATTTGATAGAAGACAAAGAAAAAGGAGTGATGGAGGGGGGGTATGCAAAAATGCTTTAAATATTATTATGCTCCAATATGCCTGTGTATCTTTTTTCAGCATCAAATGATTACAGCAGCAGCGCAGAAGATTCTCACCTGCAAGGTTTCCTCTTGGAAAGCAACCAATTCTTTATACTGTTGAAGTTTTGTCTTGAGTAAATCCAGTTCTGATTCTTGTTCAGCATCTAAAGTTTTAGCACTTGCTTTCTCAGGATCTGATAAAATATTGAAAAATAAGGTTATTAAAAGCTTCATCTAGGTCAATCATTGAGTGAATTTCCAGTAGCAAGTGGGTAATGGAATGTGTGTGTGTTCCTTTGTCACAAATAACCACAAAATATCTGTTCAAACAGAATGGTTTATCTTTCCCTGATATCACTGTGACACATGGAAAACAATCAACACAGTTGCAGTGATTGGCAAAAGATTATAAATCATGTCACCCACCAGACGATCGGAGGTCGTTATACAACACTGATCACAATAGGCTGGCTGGGTGAGCAGGCCCACATTGCCCCTGGATGGGATGCTAGTCCACCACAGGGTTACCCATTCACAGCTGAGTGGACTGGAGCAACACAAAATGAAGTGCTTTGCTCAAGAACACAACATGCAACCAGTCTGGGAATCAAACAACAGAATCTAACACACCTTACCACTAGGCCACACATCTTCACATTATAAAGATAAGCCATTGGGTTTTATATTTATATATACCTCCGGGTAGAGGTAGGGGTCCACCAAGGTTCCGTCCTCAGCCCCCTCTTATTTTTCATAGTCCTCCAGGCAATCACAGAGGAGTTCAAGACAGGTTGCCCCTGGGAGCTCCTCTATGCTGATGACCTTGCCCTAATTGCGGAGTCACTATCAGAACTAGAGAAGTTTCAAGTGTGGAAGCAAGGTCTAGAATTGAAGGGCCTTAGAGTCAACCTAGCTAAAACCAAAATCCTAATAAATAGGAAGGTAGATAAAACACAAACCCCTTCAGGTAGATGGCCCTGCTCAGTATGTAGAAAAGGAGTAGGTAGTAACTCTATAAGATGTACC
>NC_069003.1:37009887-37014721 GCF_001194135.2 Octopus bimaculoides
GAGCGTGGCCGTTGCCAGTACCGCCTGACTGGCTCCCGTAGGATTTTCGAGCGAGATCGTTGCCAGTGCCCCTGGACTGGCTTGTGCGGGTGGCACATAAAAGACACCATTTCAAGCGTGGCCGTTTTCGTGCGGGTGACACGTAAAAGCACCCACTACACTCTCTGAGTGGTTGGCGTTAGGAAGGGCATCCAGCTGTAGAAACTCTGCCAAATTAGATTGGAGCCTGGTGTTGCCATCCGGTTTCACCAGTCCTCAGTCAAATCGTCCAACCCATGCTAGCATGGAAAGCGGACGTTAAACGATGATGATGATGATGATGATGATATCTATTGCCAAATTTTACTGAAGGTATTGGCTAGCACAAAGTTATAGTAGAAGACACTTGTCCAAGGAGCTGTGCAGTAAGATTGAAACCAAGACCATGTGGTTGTGAAGTAAATTTACTTCCACCTTCCACATTTTGTTTATTTTTCTTTCCAGCTGCGAGATTCCATTCAAGAGCAAGATGAAGCTCCAACATTTGCAGAGTTCTCCCATTCATCTGGGTCAATTGCACATTTGGCAGGATTCTCTCTTGTCCTTGGGGGATCAGTTCTGGTCATTTGTACCCAGGTAGAACTGAACTTGGAACACAAACAATTACAAGAGATGCTGCAAATAGCCTGCCTGATCTTCAAACAATTCTTCTAATCCAATCTTCTGGACCGAAATTAATAATTTGCTGCCTTGTTAAACAACATTAAATCCTAACTGACCAATGTTCCACTAACTCGTGTGTTCTGCTAAGCTGTTGGTGCTGGGGTGAAATCCTACCATAGATTAGCAGGAAATGGTTACCCTTTGTGCCTTCGATAGTTAATTAACGCAACACAATAATTACCTTTAATGTTGTTCTCCAGATAATTGTGAAGGGTCGTACAGTATCGATTAAGCTTTTGGAGTAATTTTTGGCACTTTGTAAATGACACACAAGTTTCATCTGTAAAGAAACCAACAACATATACTCATAAGAATTATTTCTTACAAACAAAAAGGTCATAAATTTGGGGAGGGAGGCATGGTTGGAAGTCAGCGGAATTGGAACTCAGAGCGAAGCGACAGATGAAATAACAATAACTACATTTAAGTTCATTGGAAATTGAATGGCAGCCTCTTTATACTTACATCCACTTTCACTTGGGTTGAAAGAACTCTTGCCTTCAGCCACGTCCATCTCTTCTGCATCACTTTCAGAATCTACTTCGTTTACAACATGCATCTGAAAGGAACACAAAACAGAGTGATACAGATGTATACAGGTGGTGGTGGTTGTTGCAGTGAGTCATTCCAGCCATGACCATCCCATTTTTTTTCTACATGCAGAGAACCCAGAGTGTCCTTTTTTAATCTTGTAGGATATGATTTGATGGAACTTGGCTACTATTTTTAGCAAGTCAAATAAACATATGGAGACTTCCTCATTGACTCAAGTTGTGGTGATGGGGAACATCACTATGGTAACGTTGAAAGTAGGAGGTGGGTGGGTGTTGGAATATAAAGCTGGCAACACTGGTGGCCCAAGACTTGTTATATAAGTATAAGAGTTCTTCCCTTTTATATTGCTGTCAATTAATTCCAAAGTACATAATTACAGTTAAATTACTTCAGAATGCATTAAACTCATCAAAGTCCATAACTGCAAGAATACATCAAAGTACATAATTTCAAACTGGTTTCACTTCTTACAGAAGATATTCCTTACACTGTGTGTGTATGTATGCGTATATATATATATATATATATATATATATATATTAGCAAATGAAACCAACAGAACAAGTACCAGAGCTGATTTGTTCAACTAAAACCCTTCAAAGGAGAGCTCCAGCATAGCCATAGACCAATGAGGGAGAAAAAGAGGACATAACATTGGAATACTGGAGAGGAGATTGTGAAATTAAATGAAAACAAGAGATGAAGAAAGAAACAAACCACAGAGTTGAGTTTAAATTTAAATTGCTCGACCAGGGACTCTAAAGTCTGTACAATCTTTTCTATGAAGTTCTCCAAGTCGTGGTTCTCTGCATGAAGGCTCTTCAACTTCTTTTCATAATCTCTCAGCATCATGCTGTAGAATTCTTCAACTTGACTGGAAGAATAAAAGAAGACAAAAATAATGGTTAAAGAAATATTTCAGACAACAAAGAGAGATTATAAAATGCTCCGATACAAAATGGGAGAAAATAGATGTACAAAGGATTCCTCTTACTTTGAATTGGTTTTCCATGTGGCCCTTTTGCCGTCAGTTTTTGGTAAGGCATTCAGAATCTCAGGACCTACAACAGAAACAACAAGCTTGAAAAAAAAATTCAAAACAAATGTCTAACAAAAACTTGGTCTTTCCTTCAAAATTTTAGCAATGCCAACCATTCTTTCAGACAAGGGACTGTCTGAGGGAGAGGGAGAGAGAAAGAGATAGGGGGAGAGAGAGAAAGAGATAGAGAGAGAGTGATGACCCAACGCTGTAGGTGGTGAAGACATTGCATCATTAATAAACATTTTAATAACATTAATTACTAAAAAGATAATTATGCAAAAATTCTTTCTTGCATTCAAATTAGAAATTATTATTTTTAAAAGATATAAGTGTGGTTATGTGGTTAAGAAGTTTACCTTAAAACTACATGGTTCTGGGTTCAATCCCAATGTCTGGTACCTTAGGCAAGTGTTTTCTACAATAGTCCCAGGTCAACCAAAGCTTTGAGTAAATCTGTTTGATAGAAACTGGAAAGAAGCCCGTTGTGTGCATGCATGTGCATCTCCTTGTCTTGACATTATGCACTAATTGTAAACAAGCATCCCTAATATATAAGGGGAGGTGTTTATTTGCAATCTTTTGTGTAAACATGTTCAAGCATAGGGAAAATATTCCATTGCTTGGAAACAGGAGAGGATTGGTGGCAGGAAGAGCATCTAGCTGACCTGGACTAAACAACATGTCACTTAAAGGAAACTCACCAAGTATTTTATGAGATTTCTCCATGAGAACCTGACTCAACTTCTCCTTCAACCGATTCATCTCCCGTTCATTCTTCTTAGAGTCATGTCGGTACTGGAGTTCCCTGTGGTTAATTGTAGAGTTCAGTCGTTTCACCTGGGGAGCAAGAAAGAGAACAGACAGGTATGAAGGCACCGATTAGCAGAAGATAAACTGGGTTCATTATGACCCTCACCAGCAAATTCACATTCTTGAGATTCTAAGTTGAGCCACTACTATTTAGTATGTGATTAGAATGTTACAGGAAGGAATCACAAGAGAAATTCTTCAAGCTGACCCCACCACCAGGAGATCCAGGGGCAGACCAAGAATGAAAATGTTGGATAGTATCCATAGTTTTTATTTGGCCAGATTTGGGAATCCAGATGGAAAGTCTAATGATAGTTGCTTCTGATAGGATGCTATGGAGGAGGTGCCAGAGGGTTCTACCTGCAAGACCCTACAAGCAATAATTGGTAAAGAAAACAGGTGATGGATGCAATCCAGTCAACAATTTGGACAAGGCTAATAAAAGGGATGATGGATGTAAAAATCGTTTTGCTTACCTCATCCTTCTCAGCTTTAATGGAAGAACAGAGAGAACGGTTTTTGGTAGCAAGTTCTTTTTCTTTTCCTTGTCGAATTGCAATTTCCCGTTCTAGCTTTTCAATATCGTCTTTGAGTCGCATCTGTGAGGTTTGTAAGCGTTCATAGTCGGTTATTATACGAGATGTTCTGAAAAACAAGGGCAGAGGGTCATTTGGGACAAAGTGAAATCAGTAACAACTGAAAACAAAATTCAATAATAAAAATGAAAACAAAATTGATGAAAGAGCCTTTATGTGATCTCTCAACATGCTAGAAACAGCAGTTAAATTTTTCTCAAATCATATTGTCTTTTTAAAGACAGAGGCGCTGTGGATATCTGCACTGGTTATTTGAGAAACACAGACCTTGGGTTAAATAACAGCAAAAGCAATTGCTAACTTACTTTGATTCCAGTTCCTCTCGAAACTTTGTGTCCTGTTGAATGCGTTTAAGTAAATCAAAAGTGATGTTCACGAGAGGGACGGTGATGTTGGACATATTGCTTATCGTTGGTAGACACATATTCTGTAGCAGCTGACAGCGGGGAAGGCGAAAGAACATGGAAGACAACATTAGCAAGATTTCAACAATGATCCATATTCAATGGCACACACACATATTAGACACACAGTCAAGAAAAACAGTTTATAAAGCGTTAAAGCTCATTGGGTAGAGGTGCGGGGGAGATCAACTTGGCATATTGGGCCCATGAGGATTCTTTTGAGATCTTGGGGGTGGGGGGGAGAAAGATGAGTCTTATATGCCATCAAATATGGTATTATTTAACGAGAAACAATGTCACATCAATTACATTACAGCTGAGAGGTAAACACACACACACACAAACTACAATTTTTAACATGTAGACATACATCCACCAAGGCAAGAGATCAATGAAATTGTTTGGTTAAACTAATCCAGATTAGGGCAGATCTGGTCTACAGACCTTGAGACAAGAGGGTGTTGTGTGTGTGGAGGACTAGTCCCTCCATAATCACTCAACCTGGGCCCTGAAGGAAGGGATACATTAAATAACATAGTCCTAGGTATGCAATACCCAAGATAAGGATAGAGGTGCTCATTCCTCAGATAATGGATTTTGGTCAGTCAAGATTGACCAGAGACTAAACAACACACACTAATTAGGTGCTGAAAAATTTGCTTCCATACATATAAACGCATCTTTATACACACACAAACAGTCACCACTGACACAAGCCACTGCTT
>NC_069003.1:37014731-37022231 GCF_001194135.2 Octopus bimaculoides
CGCCATTCATAACCAAAACAATTTCTTTTACAACTGTAACTTTGTGGTTGATATATTAAAGACAGCACCAAGACACCATTAACTTGAAATAACGCCACACCCCGTGCCCCATCACCTCTAATAATATCCATCAATGCCTGACATTGTTTCCATTTCCCCAGCAGCCACACACAACTTACGGACGTATATGAAAGACTTATTCTGAACCCAATGCAGATGGGTGGGAGGCATGGCGTTGGGGGCAGGGTTGACGGCAACCCTGGGTTGAAACAACATCGTTTATAAAACCCTAACAATCGGCTACAAGTAGAACATTGTATACAAAAAAAATGAAACATTGTGTATTGTACAAGTGTAACCAATTTATTGCTCATAAGTTTTAACAAAATCTTCTTCGGGCCCCCATTGAAAACCACTGCCTTAATGTATTAAAGGAAAGTAAGCCTGCCCGATCAAGTCTGACCTGGGGCTTGACCATCATCATCTTCACCACTAAAACAGGTCAGAGTTTTCCAACCATTTCAGCCATTTCTAGGATATTGCATGGGACATGTTCATCTTATTTCTCAACTTACACAAATAACACAGACAGACACACACACAAACAATGAAAGCAAAGTGAAAACAGTTACCTTGTTCAAGTGTATAATACAGTCTTCAACGTTCTCCTGGTTACAGACGCTGCTGCTGTAGGGATAGCTGTAAGGGTACATGTCAAGGTAGCTGTCCGACAACATGCTGCAATTCGAAAAGGGTTTATCATAGAGAACCTTAGAGCAGACATTGTTCCCATACAAGGAATCCATCCTACAAACAAAAACAGAAAGAAAAAAAACAGCAGTTAAGCATTAACTGCATTCACCTGTGCACAGGTGTGGTTGTGTGGGGTAACAAGATTGTTGCACAACCGTTTGATCTTGGGTTCAATTCCTTTGTGCAATACCTTCAAGCCTTGGGCCGACTCACACCATTACAGTGGAATTTGCTAGACAGTGTGGCACAACCCCATCTCATACACAGGTTCAGTACGTACACATGTGGCACCCACGTGTGGTCACTATTCTTGTCCTCTAAGCAGCTCAGAGATATATCCATCTAACGAATCTGCTCACCTGGATAAAATGCCAATCTATCATAGATGATCAGGTAACACCAATCCCTTTCAACTTGGTGATCAGTAGCCAATGAGGAGCTTCTACAGGGTTGCTCCAAATGCTAGAAATAGCAACCAAATCTCTCAACACATACCTTTGTATAAGGAAGCATGCAACAGACAATATAGTTCTAGTGATACAGTCTGAAAAGGGGCCATGGCTGGAATTTCTGGAGTAGCTATAATCAGTTTGTTGAACTGATGTGACTAGAGGGTAACCAACAAAACATTAAGTATTGGCTCTAGTTCAGTCCATCTAGCCGTAGACAGGTACCATGGGGGTAAGTACAGCTTACCACTCTAGCTTACATGGAGTTTTATTCATTAATCACTTAGTAACGAATCCCCCACCACCACTCGAGTAATTAAAAGTTTAAAATATTTAATTGGACGAACAATGTTATCAGAGACAATGACAAGACAAATGATTCAGTGGAATAATAATGTGAGTAAACAGGTGAAATAATTAGCTGCAGACACAGGTGATAGGTGTACAATGAATGACTAATATGGAGAGGAAACGAACAGGAAAATAAACAGCATCAGCCAGAATTATCCAGGAAACATTCCAATGCAAATAAGAACAGAAATGGCAGGGGAATTAAGAAGCTTGCTTTGCTAACACGAGGTTTTGGGTTCAATTCCATTGCACAGCACCTTGGGCAACTGTCTGGCCATGTACCATGGCCCTGGGCTGGCTAATGCCTTGTGAATGAATTTGGTAGATGAAACTGTAGAGAAGCATATCGTGTGTGTGTGTGTGTGAGCCCTACCCACTGCTTGACAACCAGTGTTGATTTATTCACATCCCTGTGACTTAGCAGTTCAGCAAAGAAGACTAATGAAATAAGTACCAGGATTGATTTGAGTAAACCACAATCTTATGATAAATGAATCCAACACCGTAACCACTAAGCCATGCACCTCTACATTGGCTGCCAAAATAACTTTTAGTATAATCTGTGGTTGACTTATGAAACAAACATACGTGTCAGTTGAGTGGAAAGATGATTGACATCTTTCACTTGAAATGTCATCCAAGTTTGGCAAAGAATAAAATAACTTCTTCCTGTTTTTCATCTGAGACCAAATTGTGACATTTCAGAGATTAATCATTCCTCACAGCAACACAAATAGGGGCCTCTTCTCACCATGACATACGAACTCATAACAGAGTCACAAGCCAGGTGGGTCCAGTTATGAAGCTTCCTTTGCAACCATGAGGTCTTGGGGTTCAATCCCACTACAGAACACCTTGCACAAGTGTCTTCTATTACAGCCCCCACATCAGCCAAGTGGATTTGGTAAACAGAAACTGTGTGGAAGCTCATGTGTGTGTGTGTGTCCCCTCCATCCAACTGCTTGACAACCAGCGTTGGTTTATTTACATCCCTATCACCTAACAGTTCAGTAAAACAACCCCTGGCTATGTGGGTATTTTGAAAATACCTCAAAGGGTGATGACTGTGCCTGGCATAATTACAGGTTGCCCTTTGCTAGTAATGTGGGACAAGTAATTCTAACGAACCAGTCTTTTAGTTCAACAACAGAGCTGCCACAATTGAATAAGCACCAACAAGAACTTGGGCTTTTTTTTTTTGGTAAGTTAAACGGTGGCTTTTAAGAAACAACCTTTTTAAAAGCAGGCTTTTGATGTAGGGAGGGGGGAGGAGTTGCTGTAAATGCTTTGACCTTTCCATAGTATGGTAAAAAAAGAAAAAAGCCACCCAAAAACTGAGAGAGAGAGAGAGAGAGAGAGAGAGAGAGAGAGAGAAAGAGAGAAAGAGAAAAGAAGGAGCAACGAGGAAAAGAGAATATATTACTGTAGTAAATTAGGGTTGAATGAGAAGAGAGAGGAGGTGGTGGTGGTGGTGGTGGCAATAATGAGGTAAATTGTTTAGGGAAATAGATGAGGGAATAAAGAAGAGAGGAACTTTAAATGAAGGTTTGTCAGGTCCAATACACATGTAGACATAGACAGGAACCAAAAATAGATGCCTGTATGTGGTCACTCCAGCGGCTAGAAATAGCAGCCAATTTTTGTGAAACATCAGACTATCTTAAAAGATACACACTGAATAAATATGATCTTCAAAGTAATGTGTCTTGAGAAAATATGGAATATCTTTAATCATAAGTCAGCTCAATCAGGATTGATCTTCACAACATATTCTTAAGTCAGTAAAGCAGAGCTTTCTAAATGGATGAGCTTCCATAACATTTTAATGTCAACTTTTCCATATTTGCATCTATCAGATGGAATTTGGTGATGCAGATCTTCTACAGCCAGGTACCCTTCCTGTCACCAACCCTCACCTGTTCCCCCCCCCCCCACAGAACATTGGAAATGAAGGACATAACTTGGATAATGGTCATGCTTGTTTTACAACCAATGCACAATGTCAAGAGAAAGAGATACAAACAGGCACACGTATTCATGAGAAGCTTCTTTCAGTTTCCATTAATCAATTCAATCATAAGGCTTTGGTCAGCTTGGGAATGGAGTAGAAGAGGCCTCACACACACACTACAAAATAAAT
Source organism: Octopus bimaculoides (assembly GCF_001194135.2). Taxonomy (NCBI): domain Eukaryota; kingdom Metazoa; phylum Mollusca; class Cephalopoda; order Octopoda; family Octopodidae; genus Octopus; species Octopus bimaculoides. The sequence goes on from NC_069003.1 coordinate 37,018,425, forward strand.
TAATGAACGAGTATTTATATGGTGACTCAAATTGCTAGATATGACAGCCAGATCTTCCTTTAATCACACTGTAGTTCTAAACATTAAAGGAAAAATGGTGGGAATATCTTTGACCACATCCCTGCTGGATCATGGCCGGCCCCAGGGCAAGAAAAACCAACACCCCACAACGAACATGATAATATTTCACCAATTATATTAGTGTAGACTGGAATATAATGGAGACACAATTATATAAATGTTTTGCCCAGCTACATGTGGAATGTTTGTCAGGGTGTGTATTTAACATGGAATCATTTTACAGAGATTTGCTTGCCATTTAATGCCACTACTACTACTACTACTACTACTACAACAGCTAATTAGCTTTAGCTGGGAATGTGGAACACTGCTGATTCTAGTTTTACAATACCGCTTCTGTAGCTGAGATAATAAATATATAATTTTATATATATATATAGATATATATATACATACATACATATATACACACACACTATATATATATATATATATATATATATATATATATATATATATATATATACACACACACACACCTTTTGTTGTAACAAGTTTTCATACTACTGATATCACACAATGTGGTGTGTGTGTGTTAGTACTGGATTAAGAAATTCACTTTGCAACCAAAAGTTTTCAAGTTAAATTGACAGACATAACTGATCAAGAAGTTCAAAGAAATTCGCTTCACAACCACATAGTCTCTGGTTCGGTCCTGCCATGGGGTCAAGTGCTTTCTACTATAGTCACAAGTCGACCAATGTCTTGCCAGTGAAATTTGATAAGTAGAAACTGTATGGAAGCCTGCTGTGCGTCTGCCCACATTGACATCGTTTTGTCAGCTGTGAAGTCTGTGTTCTTTATCCTTCCCACAAATTCCATTTTTAGATATGGAAAACCCTGTGCAACAATAAACACTTTACTTTGAAACCAAGGATTAGGCTGCCACCAGGAAGAGGATCTGGCTGTAGAATACAACCAGTCTCATTCAACCAGTTCTAAGAAGTGAGGAACACACACACAATATTTTCTTAAAACTTTGGATTCAGCTGATAATGGAGTTACCGCCTTTGCATTCCATTTTGATATCTGCAACATCCCTAGAAATAGTTTTTATCTTTAAGTTGCAAAGAGAAACGAATTTGTTTTTCTTGTTATTATCTTCCTCTAAAAGGTGATGATGATGATATCACATTTGTGAGACAACTCTCTACACACATTGACATCATGCAGGATGCTCTTTGTTTAGGTTGGAAATTTGTGTAGGTCAGCAATTCTTACATCTTTATACAATTCCATCTCAGCAGCTGCAACACACACACACACACACACACACACACACACACACAGGATTGTATAAGAAACTGTTCCGTCGCCGAATGCGATTGTGTTGGAGAGGAAAGTGCAGACGTTTGCAGCTTCCACAACCCATCACCTATTTACAAGATTAACAAAAATTTATGAAATGTTATGACTTTCCATACGACCGTTTATGTATCTGTTATCTTTTACTAGTTGCAGTCAATCGACTGTGACCATGCTGGGGCACCACTCAGAAGGGTTTACAAACAAATTGGTCCCCCACTGCCAGTACTGATGCATTTTCTTTTTCTTAGCGTGGTACATATTACATTGACATCTAATATAGGGGAGGGAGAGGAAGAGGTGATATTGTCAACTGTCTGTACTAATTACTATTGGAAGGACGAAAACCGAAATTGACCTTGGCGGAATTTGAACTCGGAGCGTAACCAAATACTGCAAAACTTTTAGTTCGGTACACTACTGCCATCCACCACCCTCACAACGACAACAAGAATTTCTAACTGAAACAAGGCCTTACAATGATTCAAGTACCAGATCGATATTTAATTTCTAGACTCTGGAAGAACAAAAAGTCGACCTCAACGGGATTTGAGCTCGAAATGTAACGAGGCGCAATCGAACACCACCAAGCTCCATTTTGTGAGAAGTTTTAGACACTTCACGAGCGGAGAATAAATATGCCTGTTATAATATTCAACAAGTTACACACAAGTTCCCTCATCCCACACTCTCAGACAGTCAGGTATTTATATATAAAACATTCAATGTTACCTACCTATGATATCCAAAATCGTACACAGAAGAAAGTTAACTAAGGTTACAGCGAAACCTATAAACTGCCAGCAGAGTTCTGGTATCTGGCAACAGAATTACTAACAGCAGCACCACCACTGCTACTACTACCGCTATTAACACACAATGCGGTATTTCAAAGCATTAAGCTGCTACCACCACCACCACCTCTAATAAACAGACAATGAATTACTTGAAAGTAAGAAGCCACAAGAAAGATTAATTCTCTAGCGCAACCATAATCATGACAACAGCGTTGTAGAATTTGGCAAAGCAATAAAAATTATATAAACACACACACCAATAGGCAATACCTGTACAATATATCTTACCTGCACAGGAGATATGTGCGTGCGCGCGCCTGCCTTAACCTGTTCAGAATCCTTGCAACAGTTTGTTTACAAACAACATGGAAACGAGGCTGGATCTCTCTGGTGGTGGTGGTTAATAAAGATGATGTTAGAGAGGGAAGACGGAGTCGGTGTGATTTACAGAGGAGACGATGGTGATGGACCAGAGGAATATAGAAATCGAGTAGTGGTGGTAATACAGGAAAGGTGGTAGTTATAGAAAAGGTGAGAGGAGACGGTCCCAGATGACAGACAAGAAGCACCCACTTATACAGAACATCATATCCATTTCAGAAACTTAGAATAACAAACACCAACGGGGGGGGGGTGAGCAGAGCATATGCGTGCGTGTTGCGATACCTTTTCGGAACCGCTTCACTTCGAGAAAGGAATGCTCGCCGGGAAAGACATGTACAAATACATCCATACACACATGATGTGCATATGCAGCATATGTTCACACACATATTACAACGACTTAATCATACCTGAGCAATTAGTAATACAGCCACTGTTTGAAACAATCCCTAGGTCCTCAGAAAGAGAATCCGGTACCATTCAATCACACAATGTAAGCTAGAGAGAGTAACGGCCGTGTTACTTTACTAGCTCACCCCACTCCCACCCCCATCACACGTTAGTTTAACAAATAAATCTACTGGACTCCCAAAGTTAATCACTAACGAAAAGAAGCCAAGTTCTAAAAACTTAACGTGTCTTTCAATGACAGATTCTGTCACTCTCCAGCCTGCAGAGCAACGTGAAATGAAGTGTCTTGCTTAAGAACATAACTCACTGCCTGGTCCGGGGATGGAACCCATGATCTAGCGATCGCATCCTAACCGCCAGGCGCCTTCATATATACATAATACACATCCATACACACACGGTGAGGACCAGAGAAAGCATTTGAAATTGAAGTCACTAAAACAGACAACGGGCTTCTATGTGGCTCCTCGAATTACTAGAAACAGCGACCAAATACCACCAGACTACACGCAATCATCTCGAAAAGGGAAGGACACACTGGATATTGTAATCCTGCAGATATCATCTGAAAGAGTAAAAAGATGAGGATGGTGGCTACTGGGCCGCTCTGACCACCAAGTTAATCTGAGATTAAACAAACCACGCTTTCTTCGCTAGAAATAGTAACCAAATCTTTCTTATATTGTCCTACCGCCTTTAAAAGAGGCGGTCATATTGTCCAATAATATAGTCAAATAAACAAGATGGCCATAGTTAGAACGCCGTCGGTCAGTGTCCCGTTCGATGATGACCGAGATGGGAATTAAAACTCCTTTACCGTTGAGAGAAA
>NC_069003.1:37023911-37025541 GCF_001194135.2 Octopus bimaculoides
GGTGAAATACAGAGTACCGTTCATACACGAGGGGAAGTAGAATCAACCAAACCGGCAGCATTTCCTTCCCAGAGCTGAGAGTCCTACATACACCAAGAAAATATAGATATATTCAGCAATATATATATATGTATATAGCCATGGTACACTTGTGGGCATGGCATATATATTTAGCAATATACCTACATGTGTGTTTGGTAAATGCCAACGCACGAAACTCTCGGCCCTTGAGTAACTTTTAACGATTAATAAAAAAAGAAACGTGTGTATATATATATATATATACACATATAGCCTATATATATATATATAGAGAGAGAGAGAGAGAGACTGGTCTTCAGTGTTCGACCTAGTTCGGTTTGGAAGGGACTGAAAATAACATCAGTGAATGTATTTCGTTTTAACCGCCACGGTTCAGGCCATGTTGGAGCATCGTTTAAGTAATCTAATCTATTATTGACTTCCTACTCGCTATCATTATTATTATGCGTGTGTGTGTGTATTTCATTTATTGATAGAGTTTTCTTATCTTCCCAGAAGGAAAATGGACAGAGACAGAGGGCGGCTTTGAATTGTTTTACTGAGGGGAAACTGCAAGGTTACCATAACAGAAGAGAAGTGAAATAAATCAATACCAAAAGTCTGTTTTCTTTGTAAATAAAGGATTTCCCACTGGTTGAATGTAAAAGAAACAGAACACTATACTCACGCGTTTTACTTGTCCAGTCTTGTCTTGTCGAATGGGAAAGAAAAGGTAGAACCTAAAAGTCCATGGGTGGGGACCGACTGAGGCTGAAAGAAATGGACATTGCTGCTAATGGTGAAGGAGAATTGGAGCCAAAGAAGGCCAGGACCGACTTTTATGGATGTGTAAGAGACAGGGTCGAAGACGGGAGTCTGTTGAAGTTAGCGGTTATTTTGGCTGACAAGCCAGAAAGAGCAGCTGAAGGAATGAGAGAGAGAGAAAGGGAGGAATATATATAGGGAGGGGGAAACGGTAGGTGAGGGAAAGAGAAATGAGGACAGAAGGAAGCAATGGGAAGAGGAGTTAGAGCAAAGGTAAGAGGAATATGAATAAGGAGAGAGGGAGGAGAAGATAACAGAAACGAAATCGGGTACAAGTGTCTTCTGTTAGAAGCGAAGTGGGAGGAGTCAGAGAAAGGGAGAGAGAGAGAGAGATGAAATAAGCGAAGGAGAAAGAGAGTGAATACGATTCAGAGGGAAGGAAAGGAAAGATGTTAAGGGAGAGAGAGGGAGAAGTAGGAGAGAAATAAAGTAGAGAGAGAGGAGAAAGAAAAAAAATAGATATGGTAAGGGAAGGAAAGAGAAAGAAGTATAAAACTAGAGAGGGGAAGTTGAACGGCGAAGCGCTATCTGACTATCTATCTATCTATTTGTGTATGTGTTTGTATATGTATGTGTGTGTGTTTGTATATGTATGTGTGTGTGTTTGCGTGCGCGTTAGTAAAAAAAAAAAAGCCGAAGTAAGGGAAATAGTAAAAAAGAAAAATCAGAAAGAGAAAAAGAAAGAGTGAGAGAGAGAGTCGCAAATCACCCTGTGTGTGTGTGTGTGTGTGTGTGTGTGTGTGTGACAGATAGATAAGTTGTGACAGAAATAGAAATGATAAGA
>NC_069003.1:37025551-37027216 GCF_001194135.2 Octopus bimaculoides
GACAGAAATAGAAATGATAAGAGTATGTAGGAGAAGAGAGAGAGAGAGAGAGGACGAGTGGACGAATATGTGCGTGTGTGAGAGAGAGAGAGAGAGAGGACGAGTGGACGAATATGTGCGTGTGTGAGAGAGAGAGAGAGAGAATATGTGTGAATGAGTATTTGAATGGGAGAGCGTGAATGTATGTGACAGACTATTATAGATGTGCCAGAGAAAGTGTGTTTATATAAGTTCCAGTTTAGTTCGTCACATTTATATTGAGAGGCAGCAGGGACAGGATGACCGAGTAGTAAAGTTCGCTTCGCGATCGTAAAGTTCGCTTCGCGATCGTAAAGTTCGCTTCACGATCGTAAAGTCTTAGTTTCGATTCCGTTACGTGTCTTTTTCTATAACTTCGACTTGATCCACATCTTGTGGAAACTGTACTGAGGCTCGTCGGCTGGATTGTACCAGTAATGCTCACACAGGCTGATTCTATTTGAGATTCCATTAAGGGTACACGTGTCTGTGGAATACTCAGCCACTTAAACGCTGATTCAATGAGGAGGATGTAGTTTGGTTGATCAAACAACTAAATACATATGGTTGGAAATTCTGACTGAAAACCATTTTTATGAGAGAGAGACAGACAGACAGAGTATATGAGTGATATATATTGATGTATGTGTGTGTATATACACACGTGTATACGGCTATATATATGTATATATATACAATATACATGACAACTGGAAGTTCCTACAGGACAATCTATTAAGGGCAACAGACCAAATCTGTGGTTGGAGCAAAGCCAGACCAAGGGTGACACATGGTAGAGTGGAACAGTGATGCTGATACGGCCATGAAAGAAAAGAGACAGATCTGGAAAGACTGGAAAAGTGGGGAGGGAGCAGAGAATCAGATGAGAAAACTAAAAGGGAGGGGGCTAGACATGAGGTTTATGTAGCTAAGGGTAGAAGCAGAAAGGAAGAGGTTTGCCAAAGTCCTACAGTGTGATGATCAGAGACTTGAAGTGTTCCAGGTTGCTAAGACACTGTGTCAGTGGGAATCAGGATATTGTTGGAGAGAAGTGTGCACAGATGGATAATGGTATACTTATCATCATCATCATCATCAATTAACGTCCGTTTTCCATGCTGGCATGGGTTGGACGATTTGACTGAGGTCTGGAGAGCCAGTGGCTGCACCAGGTTCCAATGGACAAGAAAGAGATGTGGAAAAGTAATTATGCAAGACTGTTGAATGTAGAACATTAATGGGATAAAGGAAGTCTCCCTCATGTGTGCCCAACGAAGGGACCAGCTATTCTAGTGGATAGCAGTATGATAGATAAGACAAAAGCATGAAAACTGGCTCCTGATCCATCCAGAATCACAGCTGAGATGCTCAAGATATCCAGTAAGGTGGGATATGAGCTGGTTACCTGCACGGTTAATCAGGTCATTCAAGCTGTCAAAAACGACAGCTGTTTTACTGATAGTTTCCTTTTACTGTTTCACTGAATGGTTTTGATGATAATTATAAAAGTTTAAACCAAAATGATAATACTCTGTCTGCAAAGATATAACATATTCACAAAATATGTTTTTATCTTCAGAAGATCTTTTACTGAAATATTCTGACTAATATTCTCTACACGTGGATTGCTGGTGATTCCCCCCCCCC
>NC_069003.1:37027806-37033664 GCF_001194135.2 Octopus bimaculoides
ATATATATATATACATGTATATATATATATATATACAACAAGAATAATATTTGTCTCTTATTATAGAAACAAAAGGGTTTATAGGACTGCAAAAGAAATGCTCAAATATAAATATTTGAAGATATGTATGTTTGTACATATGTATGTGTGTATGTATGCATGTGTATGTATGTATGTGTGTGTGTGTGTATGTGTGTATGTATGTGTATATGTATGTATGTAAGTATGTGTGAGAGAGAGAGGAAGAAAGAAATAAGATAAGAAAGCTAAAGAGAGATAGAGGTGGTGGTGGCGGTGGGGGGTGAACATGTCACAAACTGATTAAAAAATCCATTGTTGTTGTAGAAAGAGAGAAGACATTTTGCTCACCTCCTGTTGCACGACACAGCTTTCTCCCTCTTGTTGTTGTTGTTGTATTGGAATCAATCGGATGATTAAGCGACTGTCGTCTGTTTTTATATTTCGCTGTCGTTATTGATGTTGTTTGTTATTTTTCATTGCTGCATTGATGACTCAATCTGATGGCTTTCAATAGATTTGTACGTTTATTCATCATATTTCACTGAAATGGATGGAGGGATGGAGGGATGGATGGAGGGGTGGAGGGATGGAGGGATGGAGGGATGGAGGGGTGGAAAGATGGTTGTTGTGCTTTTTTAAAAAAATATTTGCTGGGAAATCAATGGAATTGCAGTGGAAGATCCATAAACTACCATGGCTTTTATTGAATGACAGTTCTTTGTGTGTGTTTGTGTGTGCATGATAGTTTAATTAATGAATTAGTGTGTAATGTATCGTAATGATAGTGGTGGTGGTGATGTTGGTGGTAGTGGAAGCAGCGGTGGTGATGTTCATGCAATGTATTGTTCCAATGCTGGTGGTGATGGTGATGGTGGTGGTGGTGGTGGCAGTTGTAATGTTATTATATTTTTGACCCTTAAACTGAGTAATCCTTCTCCCTTCATGTTATTGAGTAAGGGTGACCCCTTATTAATACTTTTGCCAAGGTCATGTTACTGTTTCATACCTGCATGTTTGAGCTTTCAAACATTCTTTCACGTTCTTTAACAGGTGATGGCATAAAAAACATACAAGTCATTACATAGAATTTATTTTACCATTTGATCCAGAAATCTACAGGGATTTGTAGCATTGTGCTCCTTATGTACCAATGAAATCAAACGCAGAAAGGGGCTGACCCTTGAAGATGCTGATCCTTACAATCTCATACTGAAGTTTCATTTTTATATATTTATTCATTTGTTCTCTTCTTTTTTTTGTTATTAAGTAACCATGGTTACATACTATATCTATCTCCCAGATGACTTACCTAGTTACCTGGCACTCTGCCCAGGTAAACATCTTTAGAGGTGAGCTCTTCTCATTAGGTCCAATCTATGGCAGGGTTTACTATTCTCATGGCAGCGAGAGTTGATTGGTGCTGACTTGGAATCGGTGAACAGAGTTTTGAAACTCGCATCATCATCACCACCACCAACATCATTGTCGTCGTCATCGTCATCGTCATCACCAGCAGCATCACTATTATCGTAGCTGCCCGTTGTAACCATATCCAGAATTATTTCAAACATTAATCCACTCCTAACACCACCACCACCACCACCAATGCCACCAACATCATTACCACCACCATTGCCGCTATCGCCACCACCACCTCTAGTACCACTGTTACTACCACCACCACCATCCCAAACACAACCAACCCTTCCACCCCCCTCACCCCCACAGTTACCACCAATGCTATCAAAGCAGGCAGTCTCACCTCAATCCCTACCCTACAACATCACCATGACCACCAGAAGGCAGTCCCTCCACCTCCCACGATAATTAAGCCATCAGGTGGGGATGGGGAGGAGGATACTAGCCATAACATTGGTCGTTTTCGTTTTTGTTTGGTCTTGTCAAACACCAATCAGTTACAAAACAATACCAGACTACATTAGACAATGATAGGTAGGACTGTTTGCTGCTAATTAATAATAATGATGATGATGGGGATGATGATGATGATGATGATCATGATCATCATCATCATTATCATCATCATCATGTTGTATACAATGCTCAGGTACAATACAGGTGAAAGTAGCCAAAAGTACATGGAATAATGGACAGGAAGTGACCAGTAAATGGGTCGTTAATAAAAAATTCTTTTTAAATAAATAAAAAGGTGGAGGCACATCAGGTGGGCTGTTGGTGAATTTCAGGAAGCATGGAAGTTTTGGAAGGGTGTGGTGGGGGATAAAAACTGTCCTTTAGTCTCAAGTATAAAGAAACAGTTGAGAGGTATATATATATATACACATATACCTACTTAGGTATATATATACACATAGAGGTATATATATACACATATACCTATTTACATTCATGCACATATACATACACGCTATACAGATACATGCTACCAACGAAAAATTCATATTTTATATTATGTAAGTATTTAAAATATATCAAAATGATTTGGTCTCCCCCCCCCCGCCACCTCCACCCCGTTTCCACCCCCATTGCCTTAATCCTCCACATCCCTTTTTACCTCCAGCCCCACCCAACCAACCGGTGTACGACATCATTTAAACTGAGGATAGTGTATGGAGTGAGGAGATAATCCCTGCCAACCCCAATCTTCAACTCCAACACTAAGCTCTTGTAGCAATAAGGGAGGGGTGGGGTGTGAGGGTTGAATTAAAAATGGGATTATCAGTTTTGTGAGTGTTTCCACCTTTCAGTTAGCTGTAACCATAGTGATTGCCAGATTTACAGGTACCTAATACCATTTATCAGTTTAGAAAAATTGCTTATCATTGTAACCTCTCCTTCCCTTTTTCACACACACACACACACACAATGGCCTTCTTTTAGTTTCTGTCTTTCAAATTTACTCAAAAGGTTTTGGTTAGCCTGGTGTTATTATGCCAAAGGTGGCACGCAGTGGAATTGAACTCAAAAATATGTAGTTGGAAGGTACATAGCTACACCTGAGTATGTGTGTGTGTGTGTGTGTATAGATTTCTTATATACCACAAGATGGTCTTAAATTAGAATATCTCCAGTATTCAGCTGGTACTTAAAACATTGACCTTGGAAGGCTAAAAAGCCAACTGAATGCTGCCAGATTTGAACTCAGGCCATAAACATGCACAACACCACAGCACAAGCCCTCTCTCTGTGTCACTCTACTGACTCTACCAATCCTCCACCCAATGGACTTATCACTTCATGATTCAATGGATTCTTCCTTATTTTAAAAGACATTTGGTTCTGATGTGAGGGAGATTTGGCTGCTGTTTCTAGCATGTTTAGTGACCATGTAGACGTTCCTTTATTGGTTTATTTATTATTATTATTATTACTCAGTTGTTGATGTAATTTTGCTATGTGAGGGGGCAGGGTTCATTAATGCCCCCTCTTTCTGCTTTATTATTTGAAGAGACCCACTTCAATTGTTGTTGTTGATGTTGGAGGTGGAAGTGGAGATAGTTTGGTGACCCTAAATCACTCCTGACTGGGCAGAACTGTTATGAAAGGCATTCCAGTTGTGACCATCACGTCTATTTTTAAGGACGTCTAGGGCTGTAGTATTCAACATGTCCCTTTTCTATTTAACTTGGAAAAATACATAATTTTTATCAGGGCGACGTGACTGCTATTTCTAGCAGGTCGAGCGACCACCTAGAGTCTGCCCCCCCCCCCTCGTGGACTCGACCCACTTCAGTTGATGGGTTGTGTTTATTAATAGGCTGTTAATGGTTTGTTTTCAACAAGAAGACTGAAACAACAACAACAACAACAGCAACACTCACATGCACAGTAAGTCACGCCCACGCACGCACTTGTATGCACAAATACACACATAAACACACACACTCACATAGGCATACATACACATTAATACCTCCATGTACACAAACTCACACATTCACAAATATATACAGACACATATATACATACAAACAAATTCATTCATACACCCAAGTACACAGGCTCACTCCCACATACACATTTGTTCACACACACACACACACGAATAGCTTACCACATGAAACATCCACTTATTCATGGTGAGACCATCTTAGTTAAGTAGAAACTCAGTGCCAGGCAGGTGGAGGGCGGGAGAGATCTTTGTCAGAAGAACTCCTGCCAAGCAAGTCTTTGGGCTCACTGGTTCCAAGAATGTTTATAGATCAACCAGGGAGTTAACTGTTTCAATGGGGCACCAGTCAAGTGCTGGGGGTTGATGTCATCAACTAACCCCTTCTCCTAAAATCTCTGCCCTTCTTCTGACCATAGTAGAAAGGATTATTTGTAGGGCAGTGAAACTGGCAGAACCATTAGCAGGCTGGACGAAATACTTTGCAGTATGTAGTCCTTCTTTATGTTCTGAGTTCAAATTCTGCCAAGGTCAGCTTTGCCTGTCATCCTTCAGGGTCGATGAAATAAGTATCAATCAAGTTCTGGGGTAGATGGAATTGACTTAGCCCCTCCCCTCAAATTGTGCTTCTTGTAGGAAGGACATCTTTCAACCATTATTATACAGATGACACACGTAAAACCCCTGATCCCTGGACACAGCACGCAATATTTTTGTGGGCAGTGTTGGCCATATTATAGGGGTTGTCACTAAAGAAGGACTACATACTGCAAAGTATTTTGTCCAGCATGCTAATGGTTCTGCCAGCTCGTTGCCCTACAAATATGTAACGTATTGTGGAGGAGTGAATAGGGTTTGTCTGGCAGTAAATCATTTGGAGGTGAAAATATTTCAGGAAAATTACGCAACATACCATCCAACATAACTAATTAATACTCTCTCTCTCTCTCTCTCACACACACATATAAATATATGTATGTATGTATGTATGTAAATTCCAAACTAGGGTAGACTGTCTGAGGGTATGATAGTACAAGTTTGGCAATTAGTAAATTTGATAATTGTCATCAATTGCCTAATTTAAAACATCAGATGATGTGTTGTGAATATTGCATGATAGAAGCACGCACACGCACACACACACACACACACACACACACAATGAGACATTGATGGATTTCTTCAGAGAGGGCCATGGCCCAAAAGCCCAAAAAACGACGTCGTACAAGGACGAGCAAGCTGAACGATATTAATATATAAAAGTCTCCAACCACTCCTACCTATGCTCTGTGTATTTGCGATTTGATGCAGTGGAGAATACTCTCTCAAAGCACCGGTTATTAAAACACCTGAACGTTATGGACAGGTGAAACAATCCATCTCTAATCCCATCCAGGAGTGTTGGACATTGATGTTTCACCATTTTGGGGGCTTATCAACATTACATACCTGAACAGGATCAGAGATGAATCCTGTTGCCAGGCCATGACTTATATGCATGTAGCATGAAAACTATGCGTGGGTTTACCTGGACAAGGTATACATATGAATAAATTCAAAAATGAAATAGAAGCACTTCTAGGGTGATAAACACCACTGTCTTTACATTCTGAGTTCAAATTCCACTGAGGTCAACCATGCCTTTCATCCTTTTGGGATTGATAAATTAAATACCAGTTGTGTACTGGGGATGATGTGATCAACTGTCCCCCTTCCCACAAAATCCAGGCCTTGTGCCTATAGTAGAAAAGATCATTGTTGTTGTTGTTGTTGTTATTATTATTATTATTATTATTAAGTAGTAGTAGTAGTAGTAGTAGCAGTACCAGTCAAGAACTGGGGGTTAATGTTATTGCTGATCCTCTTCCCCTCAAAAGTTCTGGGTTTGCCTCTTCAGAGAAAAACAAGAGTGTTTCTAACATTACCAAACTTAATGAGATCCAACAAAGTTGAACTCATTATCCTC
>NC_069003.1:37033674-37034474 GCF_001194135.2 Octopus bimaculoides
CCCCCCGAGTTTTCCCTCCAAAATTGTTTCACAGCAAAACCAGAAACATTAGAGACTGTCTATATAGAATTACTGAATTCCAATGGTTTATGGTGTATTATGTTAATTCATAAGGTGGTGGTGGTGGTGGTGGGTGTGCGCGAGTGATGTTGGTAGCAATGGTAGTAGTGGTAGTAGTGGTGATGTATTTTGTTATTTGTGGTGGTGGTGGTTGTAATTGTTGAACGGACCGCATCTTAGTACTTTTACCGATGTTGTTGTTGTTGTTGTTTAGCTCCAATTCTTCCCTGGCTGCACAGACTAATGTTTGAAGCTGTTCTAGCCATGACCATCACATCTGTTTCTATATTCACAGCTGAATCGTTCAACATGTCCTTAATCTTCTAACACTGTTGTGCATGATTGAAAAAGAACATGGCTGCTATTTCTAGCAAATTGGATGACCACTTCCAATAGTTGTTGGTGTTGTTATAGAACCAACAGTCAGTTGTTCAACAGCTGCAATCCATTCTACAGGAGAGACTTTAGCGCCAAAACCCTTGTCTTGCTACAGAAACAGGGTGTGCTACTGGTAAGTATTACAACCGACCAAATTGGAACATTGGTTGCAGTAGACACAGATAAATGCCATATGTTGAAATGGTGTCAGATACTGGGCTTATATAATAATATACACACAGTATACATGTGTGTGTGTGTGTGAGAGAGAGAGAGAGAAAGAGTATGTGTATGCAAATATATATACACACACACACACATACATATATATATATATATATATATATATATATATATATATA